>NC_092336.1:323150192-323458269 GCF_046630445.1 Rutidosis leptorrhynchoides | reverse complement strand
ACCCAAAGTCAAAGTTAGTAAATCAAATAACCCTAAATAGGTTTCAACACTTCCATAATCACTAATTCAAGTGATAAATCCCAAGGTTAAAGCCTAATCAAGGCCAAATCGTCAATCAACCCAAAACCCGCCAAGTGACAAGAATAACTAGTCACCATAAACCCATTTCATCATCTAAGTGGGTTACTCAACAAATTAACTCAAAACCCTAAATTGAATAACAAATCCAATAAATGAAATTCGGAGTTTGAGCTTACCAATACTACCACAACGTAGCTAGGAACGAAAGGAACAACTTTAGAACTCGAGCTTTTGATCCGAACGGCCTCCTTCTTCTCCAAAACCCCAAATCTCTCTCAAGAATCTCTCTCTCTCTCTCTAGATAGTTGGGAGTGATGGATGGATGTGAATATCATCCAAAACTGATCCAAACCAGCTAATATGGCTCACAAATCCGGCCTCAAGTGAAATTACCCATTTGCCCTTCATTTAAACCAATTAAAAACAAGGGATTCTGTCAGCAGCAAACGGCGCGGCGCGCCGAATCCCCGCGCGGCGCGCGACATAACTGATACAGATTCTTTTGCATTTTAACTCCCATAAATAGCCAACGAAACCCAATCTCGAATGTTATAAGTACACGAGTATGCAAGATAAATATTTGGGTCTTACAACTCTCCCCCACTTAAACTCGATCACGTCCTCGTGATCCTTGTCACTTAACCAAACGGACCCCACCCTATGGTCCTCGACATAAGTTCCAATCCGCCTTTCCTAAGCAATTCCTTCCCAACGAATCGCCTTCCACAACTAAATCGTCACCCGCGATTTATTCAAATCACCATCCGAGCACTAAAACCATGCTCATTCCCTAACATCAAGAAAACTCAACCAATCTCGTACCGAGATATAAATCCCTTAGCGTACTATTACCGAGTACAACGCTAAAAGCCACCAAGTCTCAACCTAAGGTCAACAACCCGAAACGATGAAGACCGAACCAAACGAATCCTTACGGACAACACCAACCACTAACATCCCTTGTAGTGCGCAATACGACCAAAGCGCAACTACCGTAACATCAAAACAAACGGCTAAAACCGATAGCGTCCAAAACGATGATGGCAACGCTAAACCAAGGTGTACAAAATCGACTTTCGTCACACCCGTAACAACATGTGAGCGAAACACGGCTATCGCATCACTAATCACACAACATGGTCCTCACGACCCCACCATCGGTGTATCAAACAACCGATAGATCAAACAACACGGTCCTTACGACCCCACCATCGGTGTATCAAACAACCAATGGATCACACAACACACGAAGGCTGGCCGAAAACACACGCGCCTTAGTGAATCCGAACTACACGCGACTCACTACCTTCACCACAACAACAATCGGGAATGGCCGAACTACACGCGCCATAGTGAATCCGAACTACACGAGAGTCACTATCCCGGAGGAATGACCGAACTACACGAGTCATTTGTGAATCCGAACTACACGAGACTCACTCCTCAATACAATGACCGAAACCACACGAGTCATTTGTGAATCCGAACTACACGAGATTCACTTCCACAACATCGAGGTTGGCCGAACTACACGAGCCTTAGTAATCCGAAACCACACGAGATTACTACCTCAATAAGATGACCGAACTACACGAGTCACCATGAATCCGAACTACACGAGATTCATTTGATAAGATGACCGAAACTACACGCGTCATCGTGAATCCGAAACCACACGCGATTCACAACCATGATGAAGTCAGCGGACCCGAAGATCATGCTTCACCAATCTCAACACCGGATGAAGTCAGCGGACCCGAAGATCATGCTTCACCGATCTCAACACCACGATGAAGTCAGCGGACCCGAAGATCATGCTTCACCGATCTCAACACCACGATGAAGTCAGCGGACCCTAAAGATCATGCTTCATCGATCAACCATACCATAATGAAGTCAGCGGACCCCGAAGGTCATGCTTCATAAATCATCAATACCACGATGAAGTCAGCGGACCCTAAAGATCATGCTTCATCGATCACATACGCACTTTCGGCCTCAAACAACGAGTAGTGCAACATCGCGCCCTGCTACACTATAGTGAATCCTAACGGATACCACTAACCATCCCCACAATCGAGCAAGAACCACCTATATCAAACATAGGTACCAAACAATGATTCCCCAAAAGAGAATCCGACACACACCTCCCTTAACCGAAGGATTTCACCTTGCTCACCAAACACGTCCGTTATCTCTCAACGAGATTTACCACATTACCACCTCAGTGGTAATTCCAATCCAATATCATAAGTACAATTTAACCAAAATTGTACTCTACCACAAGTTGACCAAAACTAGGTCTCGACGAAATTTCCGGATCTACCAATGGCATCATCCGAAATATCACACTAAAACTTCCTCGTGCGGAAATGCGACTCCCCCTCTTGGAACCACGTTCCTATATCACACTCGTACAACCGTACAATGCTACCAAAGGTAGACTTTACCAACGATTGGGTACACACGACCCATCACTACACCTTGCTCCAACCTTGAGCATACGAAGGATTTCAAACAATCCTTAAATATTTCGAACGAAAAGTGTACCACGCATTACACAAACTACACCCTCGCAATCATCCAATTACTATAGTTGTCAATTTCACCGAGTCACTCGTGTACTTAAGGGTTCCTCCCGGTACCCTAAGTACAATGTGACTACAACACAATCGGAGTCGACACCACGCTAGTAGGTATAAAAGAGGCACCTAATGTCGCGTCATAAAGACTCCATTACCAACACCCATCGAGATTTAAAACACTCGATCTCAAGGGTTCCAACCAACC
Source organism: Rutidosis leptorrhynchoides (assembly GCF_046630445.1). Taxonomy (NCBI): domain Eukaryota; kingdom Viridiplantae; phylum Streptophyta; class Magnoliopsida; order Asterales; family Asteraceae; genus Rutidosis; species Rutidosis leptorrhynchoides. Next base: position 323,455,398 of record NC_092336.1, on the reverse strand, counting down.
GACGAACCTCGTGGTTCATCAACTTCAACACGCAAGCGAACACGCGCTTAACAATCGAACACCAAAACCATTTCCGTGGCTTGGTAGAAACGTTTCCCAAATACTAAGGAATGCTTGGTTACGCCAAGTCTTACGCCCTTCGCCCGTCAATCAAACATCAACACAGGGTACTTCCATTAGGAACGTCACCCGTAGCATAACATGCACAACAAAGGCACGCAGCTCAAACTCAAACGGCATTTAATCAGTAATCAAAAGACATATTTATCAAAATTAAACGTACCTTAACGTCTCCTGGCCGCACCCGTCCCCGCTAACTTGGGACATTCCGACTTACGATGTCCTTCTTTTTGGCAATTGAAGCACACCATACTACCACCCTTTGGTACCGAACATTCCCAAGACTTGTGACCCCTTACGCCACAATTGTAACATCTAGCCGCACTAGAATCCGATATACCCGTTCGCGTACCACCCGTGCTCACACTCGGACCCTTAGTCCTCTTACTCGGAGCACCATAAGAAACAACTCTTCTCTCACTTGAAGATTCACCCCTCTTCGATCGTGAATACGACTCGAAACCTCTAGCCAAGTCGAATAATTCCGAAAACGATTTCGCTTGACCCCGACTAATCTTACTTTTCAAGTCATCATTCAAGGTCCGATAGAAATCCCCCATCAACAAACGATCATTCCCCAAATACTCCGGACAAAAACGAGCCTTCGCCATAAAGGTCGTCTTAAGAGTACTCAAATCCATAGATCCTTGTCGCAAGTTTCGCAACTCATTACGCAATTCCCACAAATCGGCCGAAGTCCGGAACTCCTCAAAGAATTCTTCCTTAAACTCGTCCCATGATAAGGCCATAAACGTCTCGCCACCGACAAGATCAATCTTACCATCCAACCAATCCCTTGCCCTACCACGCAACAAACTCGTAGCGAGTCTCGTCTTTCTCTCGGGAGGGCAATCAATAGTACGGAAACACCCTTCGACATCCGAAATCCAAGTTGTGCTTACCAAAGGATCCGGTTTTCCGTCGTACATCGGGGGTTTAGTCCTCATGAAGCTCTTAAGATAACGCTCCATTTCACCACTATTTTGAAGTTCGGAATACCTCCTTTCCATTCTTTCTTCTAACGCACCCATTTGCTCCGCAACGGCGGCCGCAACTCTAGTATTAAACTCCTCGTCATTCGTCTCGATCTCGTTTCGCGTCGCCATTCTAAAGAATGCAAAACGATTAGTCCACGAACGTGTAAAACCGTACGCACGACACAGCCCCATCTTGCTAAACACTCATCGTACATCACTTGTTAGACACGATTTGCACCCGTAATAAGGTTTGCAAGTTCTTATTACGCACACATGCCGCATCGACTCGTTAGTACAACGACCGTCTCGCTCGATGACATACACAAACACAACCAAAATTCTACGCGATACAAACACACGCGAGAATTATTATCACAACACAACAACATATTAATAATATCCGCATTACTAATATAAACGTTAGTCAACCTATAGCCAAGGCACTAACCAAACCCATTCCGACCCGTAATCCTACAAGTCCCGCAACAATTTAAGCACACACAAGTCTAAGTCTAGGCACTTATCTCAAGTCACCTAAATCCCTTAGACCATGCTCTGATACCACTTGTAACAACCCAAACCAAACCACGACAATTCCCGTTAAATTTCACAACACAAAAAAAATTCTGGTGCAGATCATTTGCGCGGCGCGCCAGGTGGGCGCGCGGCGCGCCGAATCGCCTGGACAGCCCGCTGTCCCCGGAAGTCAATTTAACAAAAATGTTTGACTAGTTCCCGACACATTTAGCCAAAACGCTTTTAACCGTACATTAATATATGTAAAACTAGCACATAACTAAGGTTTGAGCGAGTTTCACAAAGTGGGGCCCACACGTGCCCAAATTACCCTTTAAGTATAAAAATACAATATTTGACCAAAAGACTTTTAATACAACAAAGCCGAGCATGGCGATTGGGGATACGCTACCCAATCCTAATAAATCCAAAAGCAAGCCTTCTACGCAAACTATGCAAGTCCTCAAATCCTCGCGCTTACCCGAGCCACCATCCGCATGCAATCTATAAAAAGAGTCAACAACGAGAGGGTAAGCTAACGCTTAGTGAATGATAATATACTACATACATATATATGTATAAAATGAATACGCCACACAAGCAAATACCGCATACCGTAGCATCCAAATATAAAGCAACTACACTAAGCATACCGTACAATCTCTAAGCATCAAGCTAAAGGTACAACAACAAATGTGAGTCCACCAACGACAAAGTGAACATCTCCAAATAGCTACACCCGGAGGGTTAGCTACAACACAACAATACATTAATATATAACAATATAAATGAACAAGGTTAACACCTTAACCCAATACCGAGAACCAAATACCACAATGAAGATTGGCCGAACTACACGAGCCTTAGTAATCCGAAACCACACGAGATTACTATCTTCACAACATCGAGGTTGGCCGAACCACACGAGCCTTAGTAATCCGAAACCACACGAGATTACTACCTCAATAAGATGACCGAACTACACGAGTCACCATGAATCCGAACTATACGAGATTCATTTGATAAGATGACCGAAACCACACGCGTCATCGTGAATCCGAAACCACACGCGATTCACTTCTCCAACTCAAACCCACGGTCACGGGATTATATAATCCACCACATCGGGGCCACAACATCCAAATCACAATCACGTGTGATAATGTACACACGAACGTGTACTTCGCCAAAGATGGTCAACCAAAACGCACAACCGTGCCAATTGGACTTATACAAAAGTCCATCAAGTCCACCTACATGTGAAGTGAGCTCTATAGCCGAGAATCACTTCACCCGACCCGCACCCATCCTACACATACATATGTACATAGGATAATATCACTCACCTTGAAGTCTTGAAGAAAGCTTCCAAGTAATCCGCAACTCGCCAATGGAAAATACCTATTCCATTATCACAATTACAACAATACAATTAGGATGGATTTACAAACCAACCCAATTCAACACTTAGTGCAATTTCGACCCAATTGCACTTCCAAGCACAAACCGTGCCCGAACTAACCAATAATCACTAACACAAGTGAGAATGGTCCTAATAAGCCAATTAAACCCGAACTCAAGTGTCAAACACGTATCATACCCATTTTGACACTTAAACCCTAATTTTGACCCATAAAGGTCAAAACCTCGTCCTTTATAAGTTTTGACACCAAAACACATTTAACTCGGTCTTATACTTCAACTTAATCCATTTTAAGTTCATAAACCTCATTAAGTCACCAAATGGGTCATAATCACCACCAAACCCTAATTTGACCCAAAGTCAAAGTTAGTAAATCAAATAACCCTAAATAGGTTTCAACACTTCCATAATCACTAATTCAAGTGATAAATCCCAAGGTTAAAGCCTAATCAAGGCCAAATCGTCAATCAACCCAAAACCCGCCAAGTGACAAGAATAACTAGTCACCATAAACCCATTTCATCATCTAAGTGGGTTACTCAACAAATTAACTCAAAACCCTAAATTGAATAACAAATCCAATAAATGAAATTCGGAGTTTGAGCTTACCAATACTACCACAACGTAGCTAGGAACGAAAGGAACAACTTTAGAACTCGAGCTTTTGATCCGAACGGCCTCCTTCTTCTCCAAAACCCCAAATCTCTCTCAAGAATCTCTCTCTCTCTCTCTAGATAGTTGGGAGTGATGGATGGATGTGAATATCATCCAAAACTGATCCAAACCAGCTAATATGGCTCACAAATCCGGCCTCAAGTGAAATTACCCATTTGCCCTTCATTTAAACCAATTAAAAACAAGGGATTCTGTCAGCAGCAAACGGCGCGGCGCGCCGAATCCCCGCGCGGCGCGCGACATAACTGATACAGATTCTTTTGCATTTTAACTCCCATAAATAGCCAACGAAACCCAATCTCGAATGTTATAAGTACACGAGTATGCAAGATAAATATTTGGGTCTTACATGAACAAAGAAGGTATTAAGGTGGATCCGGCAAAGATAGAAACTGTTGAAAAGTGGGAAACCCCGAAAACTCTGAAACACATACGCCAGTTTTTAGGACTAGCTGGTTACTACAGAAGGTTCATCCAAGATTTTTCCAGAATAGCAAAACCCTTGACTGCATTAACGCATAAAGGGAAGAAATTTGAATGGAATGATGAACAAGAGAAAGCGTTTCAGTTATTGAAGAAAAAGCTAACTACGGCACCTATATTGTCATTGCCTGAAGGGAATGATGATTTTGTGATTTATTGTGACGCATCAAAGCAAGGTCTCGGTTGTGTATTAATGCAACGAACGAAGGTGATTGCTTATGCGTCTAGACAATTGAAGATTCACGAACAAAATTATACGACGCATGATTTGGAATTAGGAGCGGTTGTTTTTGCATTAAAGACTTGGAGGCACTACTTATATGGGGTCAAAAGTATTATATATACCGACCACAAAAGTCTTCAACACATATTTAATCAGAAACAACTGAATATGAGGCAGCGTAGGTGGATTGAATTGTTGAATGATTACGACTTTGAGATTCGTTACCACCCGAGGAAGGCAAATGTGGTAGCCGATGCCTTGAGCAGGAAGGACAGAGAACCCATTCGAGTAAAATCTATGAATATAATGATTCATAATAACCTTACTACTCAAATAAAGGAGGCGCAACAAGGAGTTTTAAAAGAGGGAAATTTAAAGGATGAAATACCCAAAGGATCGGAGAAGCATCTTAATATTCAGGAAGACGGAACCCGGTATAGGGCTGAAAGGATTTGGGTACCAAAATTTGGAGATATGAGAGAAATGGTACTTAGAGAAGCTCATAAAACCAGATACTCAATACATCCTGGAACGGGGAAGATGTACAAGGATCTCAAGAAACATTTTTGGTGGCCGGGTATGAAAGCCGATGTTGCTAAATATGTAGGAGAATGTTTGACGTGTTCTAAGGTCAAAGCTGAGCATCAGAAACCATCAGGTCTACTTCAACAACCCGAAATCCCGGAATGGAAATGGGAAAACATTACCATGGATTTCATCACTAAATTGCCAAGGACTGCAAGTGGTTTTGATACTATTTGGGTAATAGTTGATCGTCTCAACAAATCAGCACACTTCCTACCAATAAGAGAAGATGACAAGATGGAGAAGTTAGCACGACTGTATTTGAAGGAAGTCGTCTCCAGACATGGAATACCAATCTCTATTATCTCTGATAGGGATGGCAGATTTATTTCAAGATTCTGGCAGACATTACAGCAAGCATTAGGAACTCGTCTAGACATGAGTACTGCCTATCATCCACAAACTGATAGGCAGAGCGAAAGGACGATACAAACGCTTGAAGACATGCTACGAGCATGTGTTATTGATTTCGGAAACAGTTGGGATCGACATCTACCGTTAGCAGAATTTTCCTACAACAACAGCTACCATTCAAGCATTGAGATGGCGCCGTTTGAAGCACTTTATGGTAGAAAGTGCAGGTCTCCGATTTGTTGGAGTGAAGTGGGGGATAGACAGATTACGGGTCCGGAGATTATACAAGAAACTACCGAGAAGATCATCCAAATTCAACAACGGTTGAAAACCGCCCAAAGTCGACAAAAGAGCTACGCTGACATTAAAAGAAAAGATATAGAATTTGAAATTGGAGAGATGGTCATGCTTAAAGTTGCACCTTGGAAAGGCGTTGTTCGATTTGGTAAACGAGGGAAATTAAATCCAAGGTATATTGGACCATTCAAGATTATTGATCGTGTCGGACCAGTAGCTTACCGACTAGAGTTACCTCAACAACTCGCGGCTGTACATAACACTTTCCACGTCTCGAATTTAAAGAAATGTTTTGCTAAAGAAGATCTCACTATTCCGTTAGATGAAATCCAAATCAACGAAAAACTTCAATTCATCGAAGAACCCGTCGAAATAATGGATCGTGAGGTTAAAAGACTTAAGCAAAACAAGATACCAATTGTTAAGGTTCGATGGAATGCTCGTAGAGGACCCGAGTTCACCTGGGAGCGTGAAGATCAGATGAAGAAGAAATACCCGCATCTATTTCCAGAAGATTCGTCAACACCTTCAACAGCTTAAAATTTCGGGACGAAATTTATTTAACGGGTAGGTACTGTAGTGACCCGAACTTTTCCATGTTTATATATATTAATTGAGATTGATATTTACATGATTAAATGTTTCCAACATGTTAAGCAATCAAACTTGTTAAGACTTGATTAATTGAAATATGTTTCATATAGACAATTGACCACCCAAGTTGATCGGTGATTCACGAACGTTAAAACTTGTAAAAACTATATGATGACATATATATGGATATATATATATATAGTTAACATGATACTATGATAAGAAAACATATCATAAAGTATATTAACAATGAACTACATATGTAAAAACAAGACTACTAACTTAATGATTTTTAAACGAGACATATATGTAACGATTATCGTTGTAAAGACATTTAATGTATATATATCATATTAAGAGATATTAATACATGATAATATCATGATAATATAACAATTTAACATCTCTTTTGTTATAATAAACAATGGGTTAACAACATTCAACAAGATCGTTAACCTAAAGGTTTCAAAACAACATTTACATGTAACGACTAACGATGACTTAACGACTCAGTTAAAATGTATATACATGTAGTGTTTTAATATGTATTCATACACTTTTGAAAGACTTCAAGACACTTATCAAAATACTTCTACTTAACAAAAATGCTTACAATTACATCCTCGTTCAGTTTCATCAACAATTCTACTCGTATGCACCCGTATTCGTACTCGTACAATACACAGCTTTTAGATGTATGTACTATTGGTATATACACTCCAATGATCAGCTCTTAGCAGCCCATGTGAGTCACCTAACACATGTGGGAACCATCATTTGGCAACTAGCATGAAATATCTCATAAAATTACAAAAATATGAGTAATCATTCATGACTTATTTACATGAAAACAAAATTACATATCCTTTATATCTAATCCATACACCAACGACCAAAAACACCTACAAACACTTTCATTCTTCAATTTTCTTCATCTAATTGATCTCTCTCAAGTTCTATCTTCAAGTTCTAAGTGTTCTTCATATATTTTACAAGTTCTAGTTACATAAAATCAAGAATACTTTCAAGTTTACTAGCTCACTTCCAATCTTGTAAGGTGATCATCCAACCTCAAGAAATCTTTGTTTCTTACAGTAGGTTATCATTCTAATACAAGGTAATAATCATATTCAAACTTTGGTTCAATTTCTATAACTATAACAATCTTATTTCAAGTGATGATCTTACTTGAACTTGTTTTCGTGTCATGATTCTGCTTCAAGAACTTCGAGCCATCCAAGGATCCGTTGAAGCTAGATCCATTTTTCTATTTTCCAGTAGGTTTATCCAAGGAACTTAAGGTAGTAATGATGTTCATAACATCATTCGATTCATACATATAAAGCTATCTTATTCGAAGGTTTAAACTTGTAATCACTAGAACATAGTTTAGTTAATTCTAAACTTGTTCGCAAACAAAAGTTAATCCTTCTAACTTGAATTTTAAAATCAACTAAACACATGTTCTATATCTATATGATATGCTAACTTAATGATTTAAAACCTGGAAACAAGAAAAACACCGTAAAACCGGATTTACGCCGTCGTAGTAACACCGCGGGCTGTTTTGGGTTAGTTAATTAAAAACTATGATAAACTTTGATTTAAAAGTTGTTATTCTGAGAAAATGATTTTTATTATGAACATGAAACTATATCCAAAAATTATGGTTAAACTCAAAGTGGAAGTATGTTTTCTAAAATGGTCATCTAGACGTCGTTCTTTCGACTGAAATGACTACCTTTACAAAAATGACTTGTAAATTATTTTTCCGACTATAAACCTATACTTTTTCTGTTTAGATTCATAACATAGAGTTCAATATGAAACCATAGCAATTTGATTCACTCAAAACGGATTTAAAATGAAGAAGTTATGGGTAAAACAAGATTGGATAATTTTTCTCATTTTAGCTACGTGAAAATTGGTAACAAATCTATTCCAACCATAACTTAATCAACTTGTATTGTATAATATGTAATCTTGAGATACCATAGACACGTAAACAATGTTTCGACCTATCATGTCGACACATCTATATATATTTCGGAACAACCATAGACACTCTATATGTGAATGTTGGAGTTAGCTATACAGGGTTGAGGTTGATTCCAAAATATATATAGTTTGAGTTGTGATCAATACTGAGATACGTATACACTGGGTCGTGGATTGATTCAAGATAATATTTATCGATTTATTTATGTACATCTAACTGTGGACAACTAGTTGTAGGTTACTAACGAGGACAGCTGACTTAATAAACTTAAAACATCAAAATATATTAAAAGTGTTGTAAATATATTTTGAACATACTTTGATATATATGTATATATTGTTATAGGTTCGTGAATCAACCAGTGGCCAAGTCTTACTTCCCGACGAAGTAAAAATTTGTGAAAGTGAGTTATAGTCCCACTTTTAAAATCTAATATTTTTGGGATGAGAATACATGCAGGTTTTATAAATGATTTACAAAATAGACACAAGTACGTGAAACTACATTCTATGGTTGAATTATCGAAATCGAATATGCCCCTTTTTATTAAGTCTGGTAATCTAAGAATTAGGGAACAGACACCCTAATTGACGCGAATCCTAAAGATAGATCTATTGGGCCTAACAAACCCCATCCAAAGTACCGGATGCTTTAGTACTTCGAAATTTATATCATATCCGAAGGGTGTCCCGGAATGATGGGGATATTCTTATATATGCATCTTGTTAATGTCGGTTACCAGGTGTTCACCATATGAATGATTTTTATCTCTATGTATGGGATGTGTATTGAAATATGAAATCTTGTGGTCTATTGTTACGATTTGATATATATAGGTTAAACCTATAACTCACCAACATTTTTGTTGACGTTTAAAGCATGGTTATTCTCAGGTGAATACTAAGAGCTTCCGCTGTTGCATACTAAAATAAGGACAAGATTTGGAGTCCATGTTTGTATGATATTGTGTAAAAACTGCATTCAAGAAACTGATTTTGATGTAACATATTTGTATTGTAAACCGTTATGTAATGGTCGTGTGTAAACAGGATATTTTAGATTATCATTATTTGATAATCTACGTAAAGCTTTTTAAACCTTTATTTATGAAATAAAGGTTATGGTTTGTTTTAAAAATGAATGCAGTCTTTGAAAAACGTCTCATATAGAGGTCAAAACCTCGCAACGAAATCAATTAATATGGAACGTTTTTAATCAATAAGAAATAATCAGTTTCTTGAATGCAGTTTTTACACAATATCATACAAACATGGACTCCAAATCTTGTCCTTATTTTAGTATGCAACAGCGGAAGCTCTTAGTATTCACCTGAGAATAAACATGCTTTAAACGTCAACAAAAATGTTGGTGAGTTATAGGTTTAACCTATATATGTCAAATCGTAACAATAGACCACAAGATTTCATATTTCAATACACATCCCATACATAGAGATAAAAATCATTCATATGGTGAACACCTGGTAACCGACATTAACAAGATGCATATATATAAGAATATCCCCATCATTCCGGGACACCCTTCGGATATGATATAAATTTCGAAGTACTAAAGCATCCGGTACTTTGGATGGGGTTTGTTAGGCCCAATAGATCTATCTTTAGGATTCGCGTCAATTAGGGTGTCTGTTCCCTAATTCTTAGATTACCAGACTTAATAAAAAGGGGCATATTCGATTTCGATAATTCAACCATAGAATGTAGTTTCACGTACTTGTGTCTATTTTGTAAATCATTTATAAAACCTGCATGTATTTTCATCCCAAAAATATTAGATTTTAAAAGTGGGACTATAACTCACTTTCACAGATTTTTACTTCGTCGGGAAGTAAGACTTGGCCACTGGTTGATTCACGAACCTATAACAATATATACATATATATCAAAGTATGTTCAAAATATATTTACAACACTTTTAATATATTTTGATGTTTTAAGTTTATTAAGTCAGCTGTCCTCGTTAGTAACCTACAACTAGTTGTCCACAGTTAGATGTACAGAAATAAATCGATAAATATTATCTTGAATCAATCCACGACCCAGTGTATACGTATCTCAGTATTGATCACAACTCAAACTATATATATTTTGGAATCAACCTCAACCCTGTATAGCTAACTCCAATATTCACATATAGAGTGTCTATGGTTGTTCCGAAAAATATATAGATGTGTCGACATGATAGGTCGAAACATTGTATACGTGTCTATGGTATCTCAAGATTACATAATATACAATACAAGTTGATTAAGTTATGGTTGGAATAGATTTGTTACCAATTTTCACGTAGCTAAAATGAGAAAAATTATCCAATCTTGTTTTACCCATAACTTCTTCATTTTAAATCTGTTTTGAGTGGATCAAATTGCTATGGTTTCATATTGAACTCTATTTTATGAATCTAAACATAAAAAGTATAGGTTTATAGTCGGAAAAATAAGTTACAAGTCGTTTTTGTAAAGGTAGTCATTTCAGTCGAAAGAACGACGTCTAGATGACCATTTTAGAAAACATACTTCCACTTTGAGTTTAACCATAATTTTTGGATATAGTTTCATGTTCATAATAAAAATAATTTTCTCAGAATAATAACTTTTAAATCAAAGTTTATCGTAGTTTTTAATTAACTAACCCAAAACAGCCCGCGGTGTTACTACGACGGCGTAAATCCAGTTTTACGGTGTTTTTCGTGTTTCCAGTTTTTAAATCATTAAGTTAGCATATCATATAGATATAGAACATGTGTAGAGTTGATTTTAAAAGTCAAGTTAGAAGGATTAACTTTCGTTTGCGAACAAGTTTAGAATTAACTAAACTATGTTCTAGTGATTACAAGTTTAAACCTTCGAATAAGATAGCTTTATATGTATGAATCGAATGATGTTATGAACATCATTACTACCTTAAGTTCCTTGGATAAACCTAATGGAAAAGAGAAAAATGGATCTAGCTTCAACGGATCCTTGGATGGCTCGAAGTTCTTGAAGCAGAATCATGACACGAAAACAAGTTCAAGTAAGATCATCACTTGAAATAAGATTGTTATTGATGGAATTCATCACATAAACAAGTTACAAAACCCATTTAGAAGGTATATAAGTTCGTGTATGTATATGTAGCAAGCGGAAGCAATTTTAAGTTTATGCATGTATAGTTTAACCTTTTAAACATGAATTCCATTTATAGATCTAGTCTTGAAATATACTAAAATGTAAATAGAGCTAGTTAGGGTTTATACCTTCTCCAAAAGGAGGTAGAAGTAACAAGATGAAGATGATGAAGTGAAGCTAGTTTCTAACTTGAAACCTCAAGAGATAATACCCACAAGCTATGCAACCAACACTACCTTTAGTTAGGATTTGCAAGACACCAAAATACAAGCAAAAATTCAATGGAAGAACCCTCTTCCAAGCTCCAAAATTTCGGCCAAGATGAGGGAGAAAGAGAGAGCCTTTTGCTAGTTTGAAAAAAAAACAAGATTAAAGTGTGTATGTAAACTTGTGCAAGCATGCAAGACTTGGAGTGTGGAAATGCATTTAACCAAAAGCATGGGTGGGTGGTCTTGGGACTCCAAAACCGCCACCACCCCACCTCCCCTTTTTTTTTTTTTTTTTTTTTTTTGCATTCCTTTTATTTAAATGTCTTGCAACAATCTTTTGATACTTACACATTTATATATAATTTTATAAACCTCTTTATAAAATTAAAACACACATATATATATAAGTTTAATCATATAAATGATTAAACTTACTTATAATTATCCATATAATTATTTCTGCATTTTACTTTTAGAAAACCAATTTCTAAAGTCTAAGTGTCAAGTATTTATTTTAAAGATCCACTCATTAAAATAAATACATAAAAGTGTTGATAAGCTTGTTATTGGGTATGACCCGACTTGGATCATAACATATTAGCCACATTAGTTTAATATGTCTCTCGGGCATATGAAATACCTTCAATCTCCCACTTGCACGAGAAACATAAAAAATTAATGCAAGTGACGGATACCACCTAACGACCATCCATCACCCCCAATATGTTATGACTTAGTGCCATTCAATAACATCATCCCTTTCGAGTTCCCATCTCGAATATGATTAGGTGAATTTTCAATGTATCCTTTCGTCCTAGATGTCATGTCAAATCCAAGAGACATAGAATGATCACTCTCTTATAGATTTAACTTTATCAGGCCTTAGACATCCGACTCTCAACGAATAAGAGGGACAAATTCCATCTTGATTACATACGTCCTAGACACTACACTTCGTAGCATACCTGAAGCCTCCCTTATGTACTACCATGTTTCAGAATAGCGAAGGAAAGAATCAAGGCACAATATTCGGTGAATGTCTGAACCCAATATGTGTCTCAGGTCAGAGGATATAATGATATTCTCCTTTACTCAAGATTACATGTGATCAACCACAAAGGCTCCATATTGTAAATCTTGAGAGCGGGTCTTCCAATATTTGCGTCCCACAAATATCTATGAACCTTGGTTGCAACCTTGCCCCAAATTCACCATTTGAATGTTAACCAATCCAAGTTCATAATAGTCTAGACCTCACACTTGTTCCCACAAATGTGATCAACTACGGAATTTAGAATAATAGTTTATTCATGGATAAAATATGCAAAATTGGAACATGACTCATAATTAAATTAATACCATAATTATATTAATGAGTTTGAACTAATTCGTTCCGATACAATACATAAAATAGATCAATTCCAATCACTAGAATGTCGAAGCCCTAATGCACAAACATGTCCCTCATGTTTTGGCCCATGTAAAAGCTTCGTGAGTGGATCCGCAACATTTTGATCTGTGTGAACTTTGTGAATACATATCTTTCCCTTTTCAACCTCATCCCTGATGTAGTTGAATCTCCGCTCAATGTGACGAGTCTTTTGATGAGCACGAGGTTCCTTGATTTGAGCAATCGCACCCTCGTTGTCACAAAAGATCTCAAGAGGGTCCTGAATGGAAGGGACCACTCCTAAGTCGTCGATGAATTTCTTCATCCATGCAGCTTCCTGAGCTGCCAGTGAGGCGGCAATGTACTCCGACTCTGTAGTGGATAACGCAACAACTTCCTGTTTAGAGCTCTTCCAAGAGACTGCACCACCATTTAACATGAAGACATAACCGGATTGTGATCGAGAGTCATCTCGATCAGTTTGGAAGCTCGCGTCCACATAACCTTTTACAGCGAGTTCCTCCTCACCAGACCCATATATTAGAAACATATCCTTAGTCCTTCTAAGGTATTTCAATATACATTTAACCGCAGTCCAATGACTATTTCCCGGGTTATTCTGGTATCTACTTGTCAAGCTTAGGGCGCATGACACATCCGGTCTAGTACATATCATTGCATACATGATAGACCCAATAGCAGATGCGTATGGGACTTTCTTCATTCTCTCTTGCTCATCTTTCGTGGTAGGACATTGAGATGAACTGAGAATGGTTCCCTTTTGAATAGGTACCAAACCTTTCTTAGAGTTTTCCATCTTGAACCTTTTCAAGATTTTATCAATGTATGCACTTTGACTTAAACCTATTAATCTCTTGGATCTATTCCTATAGATCCCAATCCCCAATATGTATTGTGCTTCTCCAAGATCCTTAATGGAGAAACAACTCTTTAACCAAGTTTTGACTTCTTGCATTGTGGTAATATCATTCCCAAATAATAATATATCATCCACATATAGCACAAGAAACATTATGGAGCTCCCACTAGCCTTCTTGTATACACAAGCTTCATCACCATTTTTAATGAAGCCAAATTTCTTTGCCTCTTCATTAAAACGATGATTCCACATTCTAGATGCTTGTTTCAATCCGTAGATTGACTTCTTTAACTTGCATACCTTTTCAGGATTTTTCGGATCAACAAAACCTTCGGGCTGTACCATATAAACATCTTCCTCAAGATATCCATTTAGGAAAGCGGTTTTGACATCCATTTGCCATATTTCATAGTCATAGTGAGCAGCAATGGCAAATAATATCCTAATAGACTTTAGCATTGCCACAGGCGAGAAAGTTTCATCATAATCAACCCCTTGAGTTTGAGTGAAACCTTTTGCTACAAGTCTAGCTTTGTATGTATCCAAGTTTCCATGTATGTCGGTTTTCTTCTTGAAAAGCCATTTGCAATCAACTAGCTTGGAGCTAGGAGGTTGCACAACAAGTTCCCAAACTTGATTTTCATACATGGATTGCATCTCGGCGTTCATGGCTTCCTGCCATTTATCTTTATCAATTCTTGATAAAGCATCTTTGTAGTTTGTCGGTTCATCCAAATCAACCGTATAGCAACCTTCCACGAGAAACCCATATCTCTCGGGAGGATTACTAATCCTACTAGATCTTCGAACGTCTTGTGTACCTTGATCATCCACTTGATCATTTTCAACATCCTCATGTTGAGTACTAGTGCCAACCAATTGTGTATCATCGGCTTGATCTTGTACCTCTACAAGATCTATCTTCCTTTCACCATCACCTTCCATAAGGAACTTGGTTTCAAGGAATTCCGCTTTCCGAGCAACAAATACCGTTTGCTCGGATGGATCATAGAAGTAATATCCCATGTCATCTTTGGGATATCCTATGAAGATACACTTTGTGGATCGAGCATGTAGCTTATTTGCTACATAACGCTTAGGATAAGCTTCACATCCCCATACTTTCAAGTATGAAAGAGAAGGAGGTTTTCCAAACCACATCTCATGAGGAGTTCGTTCCACTTTCTTGGTTGGGGCCATATTTAAAATACGAACCGCGGAGCTTAGACAATAACCCCAAAATGATAGAGGTAACGAGCTTCTTGCCATCATAGATCGAACCATATCCATTAGGGTTCGGTTCCTCCTTTCAGAAACTCCATTAAGTTGGGGTGTTCCGGGTGGAGTAAGTTGTGAGATAATCCCACAACTCCTAAGATGATCTTGGAAGGCATCGCTTAGGTATTCACCTCCTCTATCGGTACGAAGTACCTTAATTGTCCTATTGAGTTGATTTTGTACTTCGTTTTGATATTCTTTGAATGCTTCAAACGTTTCGTCCTTGTGTCTTAATAAGTATACATATCCGAAACGACTAAAGTCATCAATGAAAGTAACAAAGTATCTTTCACCATTCCTAGTCATGGGTTTAAAGGGTCCACATACATCCGAATGTATTAATCCCAATAAATCTTTAGCCCTTTCATAAGTCCCTTTGAAAGGTGCTTTAGTCATCTTGCCTTGTAAACAAGATTCACATACATCAAACGAATCCATTTCATTTGATTTCAAAAGTCCATTCTTTTGAAGTGTATGCATTCGGTTCTTGTTTATGTGACCAAGGCGACAATGCCATAAATAGGAATCACTCAAATCCCTTTTGAGTTTCTTGGTGCTAGTATGGTAAATAGAGCTCGATGATGCGTCATCATGAACCAATTCATAAATTCCATTTGAAGGCGAAGCCTTGAAATAGAATACATTATCTTTAGAAACATGAATATCATCATCAATAAAATTAACAACGTAACCACATTGTTTTAAGCGACAAATAGAAATAATGTTTCTACACAAATCCGGAGCATACAAAACATTTTCTAAAATAAGTTCCAATCCGCTTGGAAGCTTCAAAATAAAATCTCCTTGAGCTTTAACATGCACCTTTGCACCATTGCCCATATAGAGACTTGATGTTCCCGCCTTATGATCACTTCTTTTGAACCCCTGCAAAGAATTGCAAATATGAGTTCCACATCCAGTGTCTAATACCCATGTATTAGAAGAAGTAATACTAAGCTCTATATATACCATATATATATTACCTGAGGTTTGCCCTGCATCCCTCTTGTCCTTCAACTCCTTAAGGTAGACCGGACAGTTTCGTTTCCAATGACCCATCTCACCGCAACCGAAACATGGGTCTTCCTTGGGGTTTGCCTTCTCGGCTACCTTTTGCTTCTTAGCCTTGTTGATGGTTGGGGTAACCATCTTCCCCTTCCCTTTGCCTTGATGGGTGGGTCCTTTTCTCTTAGCCACCTTAGGCTTAGAGGTGTTACCTTTGGATCCACCTTGATCGATTGCTAACACGGGTAAAGCCCTTTTACCCATGCTAGTTTCCGCCGTTCTAAGCATACCGTGAAGCTCACCTATGCTCTTATCCATCCCATTCATATTGTAATTAATTACAAATTGATCAAACCTTTTTTATAGGGAGTTAAGGATAAGATCGGTGGCTAACTCATTAGATATGTTTAGGTTAAGTCGGTTAGCACGATCGATAAGGCTTTTCATCTTAAGTACATAAGATGAAACCGATTGGGTATCGTCCATACGACAAGCATGTAGCGCCCGAACCATTTCGAAGCGCTCGACACGCGCTTGTTGGAGGAACATCTCCTTCAATTGCGTTATCATGTTGTATGCACTATGATGCTCGAAATCCTTTTGGAGTTCGGGTATCATAGTCCCAAGCATTAGGCATGAGACTTGAAGGGAGTCGTGGCAATACTTATCGTAAGAGGCCATTGCCTCCACATCATTCTCATCCGGTTGATCGGGAATGGGGTCCTCAAGTACATACGCTTTATCCTCTTGGTTGAGGACAATCCGAAGATTGCGGAACCAATCCATAAAGTTGGTATGGTTGAGTTTGTCTTTCTCGAGGAGAGACCGTAACGATAGGTTGTTCATGTTAAGTGGTGCGTTTTGCATGTTGTTGTTGTTATTAGCGGCCATCTACAAAATTCAACAAAGTCCTTTTAAGTATCGAATTTTAAATTTAATAAACAATACCCTTTTAATTTGTTTTATTAAATATTAGAATCCAACGGTAAATCAAATTTCGGTTAGGTGACCTTTATCCCGTCATTTGATTTAGCTAGGTAGTCATAATGACAATTGCAATCCTTTTGCAACTTCTAAGTTATGGGATCATGCAATCCTTTTGCATGGCATATTAATCCCATCAACGCTTATTTGTTCCTCATGCTTCGGTGACCCTAAGTTCATGATTCCCAAATCAAGTCGTCCTACTTGTGTAAACATGTAGACTTAACATATAAGTGGTTAGGTGACCTTTATCCCACATGTATGCGAAGTGTACCTTATTCACATTAGTTCACTCATGACGGTTAGGTAACCTTTATCCCATCAAGAGATTCCTAATATGTCTAAGTGTTTCCACAAAAGGATGGCGTTTAACTTGTTTACCTTGTTTTAGTAAAAGGGATTTTAAGTTTTCTACATTCTAGTTTTAGAAAACAAAGTGCTATACACCAACATGCATTTGGTGTGTAGTGTTTTATAAAAAACCTATTTTCATGTCCTTTTAGTAAAACCAATTACTAGTTATAAGCCAATTTGTTACCTTTTAGATAAACCATTTTATTTAGGTCTAATAACCAATTATTAGTGTCATTTTGTTATTTTTATTATAACCATTTATAATGTATTTTGCAAGTTGTAAACATGTGAAATTGTTGTAGCAACCAAACACATACATAAAACCATACAAGCATGCAAAATAAAAGTCCACAATCATGCCAAAGTGGTAAGCACTTGTTTAGCCAAAACAAGTGTTACCTAAAGGGTTAAACAAGTAAGAGATTTTATACAAAATCTCCCACTTGATCTTGTAACTTCATAAGCTCCATCTTGTAATCTTCATCTTGAATCTTCATTTTCATTTACAAAATTATATCCTAATACAGTTCTTTTCTAGAAAATGAAATAACAACCTATTCTATTTTACAAACCAAATAGAATAAATTACATCAAGAAATTACAAGATTAATTACAAACCAAATAAATAATTATTACAAACCATAAGAATGAATAATCAACCAAATCACACACAAATCCAACCACAAGGTCAAGGCATGATTGTGAACTAAAACAACAACAAATCTTGGCCAAACTTGAAGTCCCAAACCCACTTTTGGGGTCCAAAAAATTCGGCCAAACCAACATACCCACCAAAACTCAAGATTTTTACATTCTACTTTCATGCATGTTGGTAGATTGTAAAATAAATGAGTTTACTAGCCAAAAACAAGAAGCATATTAACAAGACTTTGGCTCTAGATACCATTGATGGAATTCATCACATAAACAAGTTACAAAACCCATTTAGAAGGTATATAAGTTCGTGTATGTATATGTAGCAAGCGGAAGCAATTTTAAGTTTATGCATGTATAGTTTAACCTTTTAAACATGAATTCTATTTATAGATCTAGTCTTGAAATATACTAAAATGTAAATAGAGCTAGTTAGGGTTTATACCTTCTCCAAAAGGAGGTAGAAGTAACAAGATGAAGATGATGAAGTGAAGCTAGTTTCTAACTTGAAACCTCAAGAGATAATACCCACAAGCTATGCAACCAACACTACCTTTAGTTAGGATTTGCAAGACACCAAAATACAAGCAAAAATTCAATGGAAGAACCCTCTTCCAAGCTCTAAAATTTCGGCCAAGATGAGGGAGAAAGAGAGAGCCTTTTGCTAGTTTGAAAAAAACAAGATTAAAGTGTGTATGTAAACTTGTGCAAGCATGCAAGACTTGGAGTGTGGAAATGCATTTAACCAAAAGCATGGGTGGGTGGTCTTGGGACTCCAAAACCGCCACCACCCCACCTCCCTTTTTTTTTTTTTTTTTTTTTTGCATTCCTTTTATTTAAATGTCTTGCAACAATCTTTTGATACTTACACATTTATATATAATTTTATAAACCTCTTTATAAAATTAAAACACACATATATATATATAAGTTTAATCATATAAATGATTAAACTTACTTATAATTATCCATATAATTATTTCTTGCATTTTACTTTTAGAAAACCAATTTCTAAAGTCTAAGTGTCAAGTATTTATTTTAAAGATCCACTCATTAAAATAAATACATAAAAGTGTTGATAAGCTTGTTATTGGGTATGACCCGACTTGGATCATAACATATTAGCCACATTAGTTTAATATGTCTCTCGGGCATATGAAATACCTTCAGTTATAGTTATAGAAATTGAACCAAAGTTTGAATATGATTATTACCTTGTATTAGAATGATAAACTACTGTAAGAAACAAAGATTTCTTGAGGTTGGATGATCACCTTACAAGATTGGAAGTGAGCTAGCAAACTTGAAAGTATTCTTGATTTTATGTAACTAGAACTTGTAGAATTTATGAAGAACACTTAGAACTTGAAGATAGAACTTGAGAGAGATCAATTAGATGAAGAAAATTGAAGAATGAAAGTGTTTGTAGGTGTTTTTGGTCGTTGGTGTATGGATTAGATATAAAGGATATGTAATTTTATTTTCATGTAAATAAGTCATGAATGATTACTCATATTTTTGTAATTTATGAGATATTTCATGCTAGTTGCCAAATGATGGTTCCCACATGTATTAGGTGACTCACATGGGCTGCTAAGAGCTGATAATTGGAGTGTATATACCAATAGTACATACATCTAAAAGCTGTGTATTGTACGAGTACGAATACGGGTGCATACGAGTAGAATTGTTGATGAAACTGAACGAGGATGTAATTGTAAGCATTTTTATTAAGTAGAAGTATTTTGATAAGTGTATTGAAGTCTTTAAAAAGTGGAAGTATGTTTTCTAAAATGGTCATCTAGACGTCGTTCTTTCGACTGAAATGAGTACCTTTATAAAAACGACTTGTAACTTATTTTTCTGACTATAAACCTATACTTTTTCTGTTTAGATTCATAAAATAGAGTTCAATATGAAACCATAGCAATTTGATTCACTCAAAATGGATTAAAAATGAAGAAGTTATGGGTAAAACAAGATTGGATAATTTTTCTCATTTTAGCTACGTGAAAATTGGTAACAAATCTATTCCAACCATAACTTAATTAACTTGTATTGTATATTATGTAATCTTGAGATACCATAGACACGTATACAATGTTTCGACCTATCATGTCGACACATCTATATATATTTCGGAACAACCATAGACACTCTATATGTGAATGTTGGAGTTAGCTATACAGGGTTGAGGTTGATTCCAAAATATATATAGTTTGAGTTGTGATCAATACTGAGATACATATACACTGGGTCATAGATTGATTCAAGATAATATTTATCGATTTATTTCTGTACATCTAACTGTGGACAACTAGTTGTAGGTTACTAACGAGGACAGCTGACTTAATAAACTTAAAACATCAAAATATATTAAAAGTGTTGTAAATATATTTTGAACATACTTTGATATATATGTATATATTGAGTAAAAATCTGTGAAAGTGAGTTATAGTCCCACTTTTAAAATCTAATATTTTTGGGATGAGAATACATGCATGTTTTATAAATGATTTACAAAATAGACACAAGTACGTGAAACTACATTCTATGGCTGAATTATCGAAATCGAATATGCCCCTTTTTATTAAGTCTGGTAATCTAAGAATTAGGGAACAGACACCCTAATTGACGCGAATCCTAAAGATAGATCTATTGGGCCCAACAAGCTCCATCCAAAGTACCGGATGCTTTAGTACTTCGAAATTTATATCATATCCGAAGGGTGTCCCGGAATGATGGGGATATTCTTATATATGCATCTTGTTAATGTCGGTTACCAGGTGTTCACCATATGATTGATTTTTATCTCTATGTATGGGATGTGTATTGAAATATGAAATCTTGTGGTCTATTATTATGATTTGATATATATAGGTTAAACCTATAACTCACCAACATTTTTGTTGACGTTTTAAGCATGTTTATTCTCAGGTGATTATTAAGAGCTTCCGCTGTTGCATACTTAAATAAGGACGAGATTTGGAGTCCATGCTTGTATGATATTGTGTAAAAACTGCATTTAAGAAACTTATTCTCTATATGAGACGTTTTTCAAAGACTGCATTCATTTTTAAAACAAACCATAACCTTTATTTCATAAATAAAGGTTTAAAAAGCTTTACGTAGATTATCAAATAATGATAATCTAAAATATCCTGTTTACACACGACCATTACATAATGGTTTACAATACAAATATGTTACATCGAAATCAGTTTCTTGAATGCAGTTTTTACACAATATCATACAAACATGGACTCCAAATCTTGTCCTTATTTTAGTATGCAACAGCGGAAGCTCTTAGTATTCACCTGAGAATAAACATGCTTTAAACATCAACAAAAATGTTGGTGAGTTATAGGTTTAACCTATATATATCAAATCGTAACAATAGACCACAAGATTTCATATTTCAATACACATCCCATACATAGAGATAAAAATCATTCATATGGTGAACACCTGGTAACCGACATTAACAAGATGCATATATAAGAATATCCCCATCATTCCGGGACACCCTTCGGATATGATATAAATTTCGAAGTACTAAAGCATCCGGTACTTTGGATGGGGTTTGTTAGGCCCAATAGATCTATCTTTAGGATTCGCGTCAATTAGGGTGTCTGTTCCCTAATTCTTAGATTACCAGACTTAATAAAAAGGGGCATATTCGATTTCGATAATTCAACCATAGAATGTAGTTTCACATACTTGTGTCTATTTTGTAAATCATTTATAAAACCTGCATGTATTCTCATCCCAAAAATATTAGATTTTAAAAGTGGGACTATAACTCACTTTCACAGATTTTTACTTCGTCGGGAAGTAAGACTTGGCCACTAGTTGATTCACGAACCTATAACAATATATACATATATATCAAAGTATGTTCAAAATATATTTACAACACTTTTAATATATTTTGATGTTTTAAGTTTATTAAGTCAGCTGTCCTCGTTAGTAACCTACAACTAGTTGTCCACAGTTAGATGTACAGAAATAAATCGATAAATATTATCTTGAATCAATCCACGACCAAGTGTATACGTATCTCAGTATTGATCACAACTCAAACTATATATATTTTGGAATCAACCTCAACCCTGTATAGCTAACTCCAACATTCACATATAGAGTGTCTATGGTTGTTCCGAAATATATATAGATGTGTCGACATGATAGGTCGAAACATTGTATACGTGTCTATGGTATCTCAAGATTACATAATATACAATACAAGTTGATTAAGTTATGGTTGGAATAGATTTGTTACCAATTTTCACGTAGCTAAAATGAGAAAAATTATCCAATCTTGTTTTACCCATAACTTCTTCATTTTAAATCCGTTTTGAGTGAATCAAATTGCTATGGTTTCATATTGAACTCTATGTTATGAATCTAAACATAAAAATTATAGGTTTATAGTCAGAAAAATAAGTTACAAGTCATTTTTGTAAAGGTAGTCATTTCAGTCGAAAGAACGACGTCTAGATGACCATTTTAGAAAACATACTTCCACTTTGAGTTTAACCATAATTTTTGGATATAGTTTCATGTTCATAATAAAAATCATTTTCTCAGAATAACAACTTTTAAATCAAAGTTTATCATAGTTTTTAATTAACTAACCCAAAACAGCCCGCGGTGTTACTACGACGGCGTAAATCCGGTTTTACGGTGTTTTTCGTGTTTCCAGGTTTTAAATCATTAAGTTAGCATATCATATAGATATAGAACATGTGTTTAGTTGATTTTAAAATTCAAGTTAGAAGGATTAACTTTTGTTTGCGAACAAGTTTAGAATTAACTAAACTATGTTCTAGTGATTACAAGTTTAAACCTTCGAATAAGATAGCTTTATATGTATGAATCGAATGATGTTATGAACATCATTACTACCTTAAGTTCCTTGGATAAACCTACTGAAAAATAGAAAAATGGATCTAGCTTCAACGGATCCTTGGATGGCTCGAAGTTCTTGAAGCAGAATCATGACACGAAAACAAGTTCAAGTAAGATCATCACTTGAAATAAGATTGTTATATTTATAGAAATTGAACCAAAGTTTGAATATGATTATTACCCTGTATTAGAATGATAACCTACTGTAAGAAACAAAGATTTCTTAAGGTTGGATGATCACCTTACAAGATTGGAAGTGAGCTAGCAAACTTGAAAGTATTCTTGATTTTATGTAACTAGAACTTGTAAAATATATGAAGAACACTTAGAACTTGAAGATATAACTTGAGAGAGATCAATTAGATGAAGAAAATTGAAGAATGAAAGTGTTTGTAGGTGTTTTTGGTCGTTGGTGTATGGATTAGATATAAAGGATATGTAATTTTGTTTTCATGTAAATAAGTCATGAATGATTACTCATATTTTTGTAATTTTATGAGATATTTCATGCTAGTTGCCAAATGATGGTTCCCACATGTGTTAGGTGACTCACATGGGCTGCTAAGAGCTGATCATTGGAGTGTATATACCAATAGTACATACATCTAAAAGCTGTGTATTGTACGAGTACGAATACGGGTGCATACGAGTAGAATTGTTGATGAAACTGAACGAGGATGTAATTGTAAGCATTTTTGTTAAGTAGAAGTATTTTGATAAGTGTCTTGAAGTCTTTCAAAAGTGTATGAATACATATTAAAACACTACATGTATATACATTTTAACTGAGTCGTTAAGTCATCGTTAGTCGTTACATGTAAATGTTGTTTTGAAACTTTTAGGTTAACGATCTTGTTGAATGTTGTTAACCCATTGTTTATTAAAAAAAATGAGATGTTAAATTGTTATATTATCATGATATTATGATATATAATATATCTCAGTATGATGTATATACAGTTAAATGTCGTTACAACGATAATCATTACATATATGTCTCGTTTCGAAATCATTAAGTTAGTAGTCTTATTTTTACATATGTATTTCATTGTTAATACACTTAATAATATATTTACTTATCATTTAACATAATTAACCAAGTGTATCAATATCTTAATATGATTCATATGTACCTAGTAAGACGTTGTTATAACGATAATCGTTATATATATCGTTTTCGAGTTTCTTAAATTAATAGTCTCATTTTTATGTATATAACTCATTGTTAAAATACCTAATGAGATACATACTTATAATAAAAACATGTTAACTATACATATAACCATATATATGTCATCGTATAGTTTTTACAAGTTTTAACGTTCGTGAATCACCGGTCAACTTGGGTGGTCAATTGTCTATATGAAACATATTTCAATTAATCAAGTCTTAACAAGTTTGATTGCTTAACATGTTGGAAACATTTAATCATGTAAATATCAATCTCAATTAATATATATAAACATGGAAAAGTTCGGGTCACTACAGTACCTACCCGTTAAATAAATTTCGTCCTGAAATTTTAAGCTGTTGAAGGTGTTGACGAATCTTCTGGAAATAGATGCGGGTATTTCTTCTTCATCTGATCTTCACGCTCCCAGGTGAACTCGGGTCCTCTACGAGCATTCCATCGAACCTTAACAATTGGTATCTTGTTTTGCTTAAGTCTTTTAACCTCACGATCCATTATTTCGACGGGTTCTTCGATGAATTGAAGTTTTTTGTTTATTTGGATTTCATCTAACGGAATAGTGAGATCTTCTTTAGCAAAACATTTCTTCAAATTCGAGACGTGGAAAGTGTTATGTACAGCCGTGAGTTGTTGAGGTAACTCAAGTCGGTAAGCTACTGGTCCGACACGATCAATAATCTTGAATGGTCCAATATACCTTGGATTTAATTTCCCTCGTTTACCAAATCGAACAACGCCTTTCCAAGGTGCAACTTTAAGCATGACCATCTCTCCAATTTCAAATTCTATATCTTTTCTTTTAATGTCAGCGTAGCTCTTTTGTCGACTTTGGGCGGTTTTCAACCGTTGTTGAATTTGGATGATCTTCTCGGTAGTTTCTTGTATAATCTCCGGACCCGTAATCTGTCTATCCCCCACTTCACTCCAACAAATCGGAGACCTGCACTTTCTACCATAAAGTGCTTCAAACGGCGCCATCTCAATGCTTGAATGGTAGCTGTTGTTGTAGGAAAATTCTGCTAATGGTAGATGTCGATCTCAACTGTTTCCTAAATCAATAGCACATGCTCGTAGCATGTCTTCAAGCGTTTGTATCGTCCTTTCACTCTGCCCATCAGTTTGTGGATGATAGGCAGTACTCATGTCTAGACGAGTTCCTAATGCTTGCTGTAATGTCTGCCAGAATCTTGAAATAAATCTGCCATCCCTATCAGAGATAATAGAGATTGGTATTCCATGTCTGGAGACGACTTCCTTCAAATACAGTCGTGCTAACTTCTCCATCTTGTCATCTTCTCTTATTGGCAGGAAGTGTGCTGATTTGGTGAGACGATCAACTATTACCCAATGAAAACTAGTTTATTTAGCTTGGTAATCTAAGAATTAGGGAACAAACACCCTAATTGACGCGAATCCTAAAGATAGATCTATTCGGCCTAACAAACCCCATCCAAAGTACCGGATGCTTTAGTACTTCGAAATTTATATCATATCAGGGTGTCCCGGAATGATGGGGATATTCTTATATATGCATCTTGTTATTGTCGGTTACCAGGTGTTCACCATATGAATGATTTTTATCTCTATGTATGGGATGCGTATTGAAATATGAAATCTTGTGGTCTATTGTTATGATTTGATATATATAGGTTAAACCTATAACTCACCAACATTTTTGTTGACGTTTAAAGCATGTTTATTCTCAGGTGAATACTAAGAGCTTCCGCTGTTGCATACTAAAATAAGGACAAGATTTGGAGTCCATGTTTGTATGATATTGTGTAAAAACTGCATTCAAGAAACTGATTTCGATGTAACATATTTGAATTGTAAACCATTATGTAATGGTCGTGTGTAAACAGGATATTTTAGATTATCATTATTTGATAATCTACGTAAAGCTTTTTAAACCTTTATTTATGAAATAAAGGTTATGGTTTGTTTTAAAAATGAATGCAGTCTTTGAAAAACGTCTCATATAGAGGTCAAAACCTCACAACGAAATCAATTAATATGGAACGTTTTTAATCAATAAGAACGAATCATTTCATAATTTTAATAGACCACAAGATTTCATATTTCCATTTCTCATAAACATACGTCCCATGTATAGAGACAAAAATATCATTCATATGGATTGAACACCTGATAACCGACATTCACAATATGCATATAAGAATATCCCCATCATTCCGGGATCCTCCTTCGGACATGATATAAATTTCGAAGTACTAAAGCATCCGGTACTTTGGATGGGGCTTGTTGGGCCCGATAGATCTATCTTTAGAGTTCGCGTCAATTAGGGTGTCTGTTCCCTAATTCTTAGATTACCAGACTATATAAAAAGGGGCATATTCGATTTCGATAATTCAACCATATAATGTAGTTTTGATTT
Organism: Rutidosis leptorrhynchoides; assembly: GCF_046630445.1. Classification (NCBI taxonomy): domain Eukaryota; kingdom Viridiplantae; phylum Streptophyta; class Magnoliopsida; order Asterales; family Asteraceae; genus Rutidosis; species Rutidosis leptorrhynchoides. Next base: position 323,428,770 of record NC_092336.1, on the reverse strand, counting down.
ACTCGTGTCTATTTCGTAAAACAGTTATAAAAATTGCGCATGTATTCTCAGTCCCAAAAATGTAAAGAGTAAAAGGGATCAAAGGAAACTCACGCGTATAAATATTGTATAACAGTTAATAAAGCATTTGCATGTATTCTCAGCCCAAAAACGTAAAGAGTAAAAAGGGAGTAAATGAAACTCACCTAATGTATTTTGTAGTAAAATTACATATGACTATATTGAACAATGCAGGGTTGGCCTCGAATTCACGAACCTATATCAATTGTATATTTATTAAAACATATAATCGTAATCGAGCAAGTTTATATATATTATTATTAATAATATACTTGTTATATTTCATGTTATTTGGATCATTTTAATATATTTAATTTATATATTTTATATAGTTAATATTTATCATTATTTATATTATACATATATATGTAAGGTTTTATATATGATAACAATATATATTTGTGTATTAACTGATACATTTTATATATATAATTTAGTAATTATCATTTTAATAATAACCATATAATGATACGTAATATTAATATTATTGTAATGTATTGTTGTATAAAATATCTATTTGTAATAATACCAGTATTGACAAGAATGATAATAGTAATGATAATAATAATAGTAATAATATTAGTAGTAATAGTATCTATTTTAATGTATATGGTAATCTTAATAAAAATGCTAATTTTGATAATTTTAATTAAAATGATACTCTTAGTAAATGATAATAATATCAGTGCTAATAATACATATCAGATTTATCCTAAGTTTCTTGTAATTTCTAAACTTATGACTACAGTTTCTATAACTTAAATTTGTAATCGTATTCATAATTGTACCTATATTCAAATAATTATGACCATTTTTCATAATTTTTATCGTATCACTTTTATTATTAATTTTGTAACATGAATGTTGTTAATATGTTCATAATCATCTTAATGACGATAAACATAATATTACAATAATAATCATAATCATAATAATATTAATAATAATAATAATAATACTAATACTAATACTAGTACTAGTAATAATAATAATAATATAGTGATAATAATAATAATAATAATACTTGATGATAATATTAGTAATAATAATAATGATAATACTATTACTTAGATAAATGATAATAATAATAATTATACTTTAATTCTTAGGAACTAATAACACTTATCTTAATAATAACCATAATCAATAATAATGATAACAATAATAATAATGATAATAATAATTATTATTATAATAATAATGAAGTAATAACAATAACAATAAAAGACTACTACCTCACAAGAATAGGTTCCAAAAAGAATATAATTGCCCTTGCCCGGACTCGAACCCGAGACCTCTCGGATACACACAAACAACCTTAACCAACTGATCCATTCGATTTTTACTGATTATAACTCTTCTAAATATTATTTAACCTATTAACTTCTGTTTCCCTTTCATCTTCTCTTCAAACATATAAATCGGCCAAGACAGTTTTAAATTGTCCCAATTAAGATATTTTAAAACATTTGTAAATAATAGAAATCAGATGTCAGATGTTAGCATTAAAAGGAAAACGAGAAAAAAAATAAAAAAATAAAAATAAAAACTGCTACTGCAGTCTCGACGCATACAGAAAAAAAAAATCTTCATTTTTAATTAGAGATCGTTTTAACAAAAACTTACTTCATGAAATAGGTTGCAAAACCCCTTTAGAAATTATCTGTGTACCTAATTGAATCTGAAACATCGAATTAGAAACGAATTTTGAGAAGAACTATTATTTTGACTTTTGAAAATATATCTTTGACTTCGAAATTCGACTTTGATTTTATGAATTAAGAACTGAAACTTTATATATAGATTAAATGAAGGATTTCTAACAATCCTCCATTTATAGATTTTTAAATGCGACACAGAATCGTGTTTTGGCTCAAAAGTTGAAGAACGGGTTTTGTAGTCTGTTTAAAAAAATATTTATTAATTTAACTAATTTAACAGTATTGGGTTGTTGAAATTGATATTGGAAATGGAAGGTAGTTCGAATGGATCCAATATTACAATGAATTAGTCGATCTTATAATGGAATCAGTCGACAGCCAGTACAAATATAACAGGAATTAAATAAGAAAAAAATATATAAAAGCAGATTACGTTATCTACTGAGTTTGGATGTTTTCTATTGATTGAATCAAAATAGGGGACAGAAACAAGATAATGCTACAGATTGAGAGCTACTGATAACAGATCCTGATTCCAAATGAGTACGTTCTATAATATAATGTATATTAATATATTAATTATTAGTAATTATAATTAATTAAAATCCTATTAATAATTGAATTAATAATAATAATAGTAATAATAATAATGTTAATATTATCAAATAATACTAAAAATGATATCAATAATAATTTATAATAATAATAATACTAATTATTAATGGTAATAATAATATCCAATAATAATACTAATATTAATCATAAATACTAAAATTAAAATTTTATTATTATTTATAATACTAATGATATTAATAATCTTAATAAAGAGAATAATAATACATAACCATTTATAGTAATTAAAATTATAATCTTACTACTAATTATGATATGAATAATGATAACAACAATACTAATAACACTAATATTAATAGTAGTTATGTAACAATTCAGTTGTATCAATTTCATATTTATGTAATATACAAAATATTAATAATAACTTTGTTATTAATATTAACTACATATTCTAATAATAGTAGTGAAAGTAATACTAATATTAGTAAAGGTAACAACTTAATTGCATTAGATTTCTTATCTATATCTATTATCTATAACAGTATAACTAATACTGATATTAATTATTAATATTAATATTAGTATTAATAATAATAATGAAAGTAATAAAATCTTATTTAATTTGTTTAATAATATATTGTTAATTATGTAATATTTAATAATCATATAATATATTATATAGTAACTTTTACTGAATCTTTATCATTTAACTATATATATATTATTTAATAATATACATAAATCTCATATGTCTATATATTCATTTTAAATTTTACTTAATTATTTTGTATCTTATTTAACATATCTAATTCCAATGTTTAAATTATATTTTATAATTTTAAATTACTACACATATTTATATTTACATATATATATATGTACAATTTTATTTACAAACAATGGTTCGTGAATCATCGGAATTAGTCAGAGAGTAATTGATTACGTGACTATAGTTCCAAAACTTTTGAGGTTAAAAATTACAGACTTTGCTTATCGTGTCGGAAACATATAAAGAAAAAGTTTAAATTTAGTCAGAAATTCCCGGGTCGTCACAAAAATAAGGTTTTTTTAGTGTTTACCCCCCTTCGATTAGTTTAGCCCCCTCCCGAGTCGGGGTCAAGTTCCGCCACTGATTATACCGCACAAACTTTATCAATACATAAAATCTTGTAAGCAAATAGTAAAAGAAACATCGCGCACATTCGGTTGAAAAATGTTACTTGAAAAGTTAAACAAGGTAAACACTAACACTTGTGAAATTGCTAACCCTAAGCTTATAACTTTTAATTCAATAATCATACTACTAAACTCTAACATATAACCTCAATCTTGTAGCAAAAATACAAAACAGTAACCTTTTAGTACTTTAAAACAAAAAAGAAGCTCAACAAATATTATTTTGAAATTTTGAAATATTAAATATATAGTGTTATTGTGTTCCAGATGTCGTTTAATATGTAATGGTCGATGCCTTTATCCTTAACCCATGTATTAGTTTTACCCGGTCATTTCAAAAGCGTAATCTAAACTTGTATCTATTAGAATGTATAACACAAATTAAATATATAATTATATAATTAACCTTAGATTTCAAGGGAGAAATGAGTGGTGGACTAGCGTGGCTGTAATCGTTAAGAATTGAACTTGAAGTAAAAATCAGGCGAACCAACATCGAAACGCACATGGGACGCTTAATACAAACCATGGGATAAAACGATATCGAAATGTCCAGTTTGAACAGATTTTATTTAGGCAAACCTCATTTTTTTAAAGATGAAAAGGTTTGTTGTTTAAAATGAATAGGTTTGGTATCCGAGCGTTGGTCTTAGAGAACCAGAAAAATTGCATTAGTGTGTCTTATCGAGTTTGTTAGGATGCATTAGTGAGTCTGGACTTCGACCGTGTTTTCTTTAAAAATGATTGCTTAACATTTTTGTTGGAAACTATATATTTTTAACATATGAATATTATGTGATATATTAATCTCTTAACGTGTTTGATATTATGTTATAGATGTCTACCTCTAGAACAAGTCCCATTGACTCACCTAATAATAATGAAGAGTCAAATGTAAATTGGAATGATTCGTGGACTGATTCACAAGTTTCCGAAGAGGAACCGGAAGAAGAGTCGGAACCGGAAGAAGAATCAGAACCGGAAGAAGAATCGGAACCGGAAGAAGAAATAGAACCGGTGGGGGAAATAATAAAACGGTTAAGTAAAAGAGAATCCTCAACCAACCGACCAAGGTTAATTATGGTCAATGGTGTTTCCACCAAGGAAGCAAAATATTGGGAGGATTACCAATTCTCCGATGAATCGGATTCCGACGAGAATTCCGATGATGTTATAGAAATTACCCCAACTGAATTTAAAAAGGCAAAAGAAAATAATAAGGGAAAGGGCATAAAAATAGAGAAATCTAATTCCAACCTCGATGAACTTTATATGTATCGTCAACCCCAGAAGTCCTTAAGTTGTAACAATGACCCGGGAACCTCTAAACCACCAGGTTTTTCTAAACCAATGTGGACAACGACGGCTCGTATTAGGGGAACATCATATATCCCTAGAAACTTGGCAAAACGAACCAAAACCGAACAAGAAGAAATGAGCGAGTCGGAATAAGATAGTTATATTCGTGTGGTGTAATATATGTAATATAGTGTGCTTATGCTTTATGATATATGTAAAAATTGCTTGTATTAATAAGTATTTTTTTTATGAATCTAACTCTTGTCTATTTTACAGTATAAAAACACAAAATGGATAGACAACCCAATATTTTAAGAGACCTACCCGGAGACATGATTGATGAAATCTTGTCTAGAGTCGGTCAGAATTCCTCGGCACAACTATTTAAGGCGAGATCAGTTTGTAAGACATTTGAAGAACGTTCCAAGAATGCCTTGGTTTATAAAAGGCTTTCGTTCAGAAGATGGGGGATATCACATTGGGAAATCCATAAGTTACGATGTGTTTACTTTGACGCATATATTGCGGGGAACCCAAATGCTATTTTACGCAACGGGTTAAGAAATTATTTTGACTCAGTATATCCGAATATAGGACTTCGTGATTTAGAAAAAGCAGCTAACATGCAACATAAAGAAGCATGTTATGCTTACGGGTTAGTAATGTTCGCTTCTCACCAAAGTGAGAACAAGAACATCGGGCTATAACTATTAAACAAAACGTTCCCACAAGTAACGGAGTCGGTAATTGGGATAAGAAATGAGGTTTTTAGGTTATTACGAGATTGTTGGTCATTACGTAACCCTCGTCCCTTTGACGACGTTACAACACGCTGTCTTATCAACGGCCATAACGGTTATGTTCCACAAGACCAAGGATGGGAAGTAGTCCTAGTAAAACCAGAATGCATGACTTGTTTCTGGACGTATGAATTACGTGTCTTTATTGCCTTTGCTGAACGACTTGTGTACTAGCTAGAATTATCTTCACGACTATCTTGTATCAAAGTTATTGTGTGCTATATTTCATGCTTTATGTAAAATAAGCGGTATTGTAAGTTTGTAAAATATTGTATAAAAGTTTGAACGTGAAATATTATTACAATCAGTTTTTCATATAGAATTGTAGTAGTTGAATTGTATATTAGCTACTAAGTATGAACTTAATGGGTAGGTACTACCCGAATTTAAACTTATAAAATGCTAATATGAAGAAAAAGCTTTTATAAATGAGTTCATATTATGCTACGAAATACTATTAACTACTCTTAATATTCTGTATGATTAACTTGTTCCATTTGACTATTTTGAAGGAAATGGCACCGACTACTCGACACACCGTGAATATGAATGAAGAGGAATTCCGTACTTTTCTAGCTTCAAACATAGCCGCGGTACAGGCTGCGCTACATACCAACAATAACCTTGGATCTGGCAGTACAGGAAATCGTGTAGGATGCACCTATAAAGAATTCACTGCCTGCAAACCTTTGGAATTTGATGGAACCGAAGGACCGATCGGATTGAAACGGTGGACCGAGAAGGTCGAATCGGTGTTTGCCATAAGTAAGTGTACTGAAGAGGACAAAGTGAAGTACGCTACGCATACCTTCACAGGTTCTGCGTTAACATGGTGGAATACCTATCTAGAGCAAGTGGGACAAGATGATGCGTACACACTACCGTGGTCAGCATTCAAGCACTTGATGAACGAGAAGTACCGTCCCAGAACCGAGGTCAATAAGCTCAAGACAGAACTTAGAGGGTTACGAACCTAAGGATTTGATATTACCACGTACGAAAGACGATTCACAGAATTGTGCCTATTGTGTCCGGGAGCATTCGAAGATGAGGAAGAGAAGATCGACGAGTTTGTGAAAGGATTACCGGAAAGAATCCAAGAAGATATAAGTTCACACGAGCCCGCCTCCGTACAACAGGCATGTAGAATGGCTCACAAACTAGTGAACCAGATTGAAGAAAAAATTAAAGAACAGACTGCTGAAGAGGCCAATGTGAAGCAAGTCAAAAGAAAGTGGGAGGAAAACGGTGATAAGAATCACCAATACAACAACAACAGCAATTACAACAATAATCGCAACAATTATCCCAACAATCGCAACATCAATCGCAACTACAACAAACGGCCCAACAACAACAACAACAACAACAACAACAGCAACTACAACAATCATCCCAACAACAATAATAACCGCAACAACAACAACAATCAGAAGCAGCTATGCCAAAGGTGTGAAAAGTATCACTCGGGGTTCTGCACCAAATTTTGCAACAAGTGTAAAAGAAATGGTCATAGCGCGGCGAAGTGTGTGGTCTACGGACCAGGGGTTAATAGAACGAAAGGATCAAATGGTGTCGGAACGAGTAATGGCGGAGCAAGTAGTGTCGGAGCAAGTTATGCCAATGTAGTTTGTTATAAATGTGGAAAACCGGGCCACATTATTAGAAATTGCCCGAACCAGGAGAACACGAATGGACAAGGCCGCAGAAGAGTTTTCAATATTAATGCGGCAGAGGCACAGGAAGACCCGGAGCTTGTTACGGGTACGTTTCTTATTGACAATAAATCTGCTTACGTTTTATTTGATTCGGGTGCGGATAGAAGCTATATGAGTAGAGATTTTTGTGCTAAATTAAGTTGTCCATTGACGCCTTTGGATAGTAAATTTTTACTCGAATTAGCAAATGGTAAATTAATTTCAGCAGATAATATATGTCGGAATCGAGAAATTAAACTGGTTAGCGAAACATTTAAGATTGACTTGATACCAGTAGAGTTAGGGAGTTTTGATGTGATAATCGGTATGGACTGGTTGAAAGAAGTGAAAGCAGAGATCGTTTGTTACAAAAATGCAATTCGCATTATACGAGAAAAAGGAAAACCCTTAATGGTGTACGGAGAAAAGGGCAACACGAAGCTACATCTTATTAGTAATTTGAAGGCACAAAAACTAATAAGAAAAGGTTGCTATGCTGTTCTAGCACACGTCGAGAAAGTACAAACTAAAGAAAAGAGCATCAATGATGTTCCCATTGCAAAAGAATTTCCCGATGTATTTCCGAAAGAATTACCGGGATTACCCCCACATCGATCCGTTGAATTTCAAATAGATCTTGTACCAGGAGCTGCACCAATAGCTCGTGCTCCTTACAGACTCGCACCCAGCGAGATGAAAGAACTGCAAAGCCAATTACAAGAACTTTTAGAGCGTAGTTTCATTCGACCAAGCACATCACCGTGGGGAGCTCCTGTTTTGTTTGTCAAGAAGAAAGATGGTACATTCAGGTTGTGTATCGACTACCGAGAGTTGAACAAACTTACCATCAAGAACCGCTACCCACTACCGAGAATCGACGACTTATTTGATCAACTACAAGGCTCGTTTGTTTATTCAAAGATTGACTTACGTTCCGGGTATCATCAAATGCGGGTGAAAGAAGATGATATTCCAAAGACTGCTTTCAGAACACGTTACGGTCATTACGAGTTTATGGTCATGCCGTTTGGTTTAACTAATGCACCAGCTGTGTTCATGGACCTTATGAACCGAGTGTGTGGACCATACCTTGACAAGTTTGTCATTGTTTTCATTGATGACATACTTATTTACTCAAAGAACCCATTCGAGTACACTTCCTGAAGTTGATGACATGCAACGAACGAAGGTGATTGCTTATGCGTCTAGACAATTGAAGATTCACGAACAAAATTATACGACGCATGATTTGGAATTAGGCGCGGTTGTTTTTGCATTAAAGACTTGGAGGCACTACTTATATGGGGTCAAAAGTATTATATATACCGACCACAAAAGTCTTCAACACATATTTAATCAGAAACAACTGAATATGAGGCAGCGTAGGTGGATTGAATTATTGAATGATTACGACTTTGAGATTCGTTACCACCCGAGGAAGGCAAATGTGGTAGCCGATGCCTTGAGCAGGAAGGACAGAGAACCCATTCGAGTAAAATCTATGAATATAATGATTCATAATAACCTTACTACTCAAATAAAGGAGGCGCAACAAGGAGTTTTAAAAGAGGGAAATTTAAAGGATGAAATACCCAAAGGATCGGAGAAGCATCTTAATATTCATGAAGACGGAACCCGGTATAGGGCTGAAAGGATTTGGGTACCAAAATTTGGAGATATGAGAGAAATGGTACTTAGAGAAGCTCATAAAACCAGATACTCAATACATCTTGGAACGGGGAAGATGTACAAGGATCTCAAGAAACATTTTTGGTGGCCAGGTATGAAAGCCGATGTTGCTAAATACGTGGGAGAATGTTTGACGTGTTCTAAGGTCAAAGCTGAGCATCAGAAACCATCAGGTCTACTTCAACAACCCGAAATCTCGGAATGGAAATGGGAAAACATTACCATGGATTTCATCACTAAATTGCCAAGGACTGCAAGTGGTTTTGATACTATTTGGGTAATAGTTGATCGTCTCACCAAATCAGCACACTTCCTGCCAATAAGAGAAGATGACAAGATGGAGAAGTTAGCACGACTGTATTTGACAGAAGTCGTCTCCAGACATGGAATACCAATCTCTATTATCTCTGATAGGGATGGCAGATTTATTTCAAGATTCTGGCAGACATTACAGCAAGCATTAGGAATCGTCTAGACATGAGTACTGCCTATCATCCACAAACTGATGGGCAGAGTGAAAGGACGATACAAACACTTGAAGACATGCTACGAGCATGTGTTATTGATTTCGGAAACAGTTGGGATCGACATCTACCATTAGCAGAATTTTCCTACAACAACAGCTACCATTCAAGCATTGAGATGGCGCCGTTTGAAGCACTTTATGGTAGAAAGTGCAGGTCTCCGATTTGTTAGAGTGAAGTGGGGGATAGACAGATTACGGGTCCGGAGATTATACAAGAAACTACCGAGAAGATCATCCAAATTCAACAACGGTTGAAAACTGCCCAAAGTTGACAAAAGAGCTACGCTGACATTAAAAGAAAAGATATAGAATTTGAAATTGGAGAGATGGTCATGCTTAAAGTTGCACCTTGGAAAGGCGTTGTTCGATTTGGTAAACGAGGGAAATTAAATCCAAGGTATATTGGACCATTCAAGATTATTGATTGTTTCGGACCAGTAGCTTACCGACTTGAGTTACCTCAACAACTCGCGGCTGTACATAACACTTTCCACGTCTCGAATTTGAAGAAATGTTTTGCTAAAGAAGATCTCACTATTCCGTTAGATGAAATCCAAATCAACGAAAAACTTCAATTCATCGAAGAACCCGTCGAAATAATGGATCGTGAGGTTAAAAGACTTAAGCAAAACAAGATACCAATTGTTAAGGCTCGATGGAATGCTCGTAGAGGACCCGAGTTCACCTGGGAGCGTGAAGATCAGATGAAGAAGAAATACCCGCATCTATTTCCAGAAGATTCGTCAACACCTTCAACAGCTTAAAATTTCGGGACGAAATTTATTTAACGGGTAGGTACTGTAGTGATCCGAACTTCTCCATGTTTATATATATTAATTGAGATTGATATTTACATGATTAAATGTTTTCAACATGTTAAGCAATCAAACTTGTTAAGACTTGATTAATTGAAATATGTTTCATATAGACAATTGACCACCCAAGTTGACCGGTTATTCACGAACGTTAAAACTTGTAAAAACTATATGATGACATATATATGGATATATATATAGTTAACATGATACTATGATAAGTAAACATATCATTAAGTATATTAACAATGAACTACATATGTAAAAACAAGACTACTAACTTAATGATTTTTAAACGAGACATATATGTAACGATTATCGTTGTAAAGACATTTAATGTATGTATATATCATATTAAGAGATATTCATACATGATAATATCATGATAATATAATAATTTAAAATATCATTTGATACTATAAACATTGGGTTAACAACATTTAACAAGATTGTTAACCTAAAGGTTTCAAAACAACACTTACATGTAACGACTAACGATGACTTAACGACTCAGTTAAAATGTATATACATGTAGTGTTTTAATATGTATTTATACACTTTTTAAAGACTTCAATACACTTATCAAAATACTTCTACTTACCAAAAATGCTTACAATTACATCCTCGTTCAGTTTCATCAAAAATTCTACTCGTATGCACCCGTATTCGTACTCGTACAATACACAGCTTTTAGATGTATGTACTATTGGTATATACACTCCAATGATCAGCTCTTAGCAGCCCATGTGAGTCACCTAACACATGTGGGAACCATCATTTGGCAACTAGCATGAAATATCTCATAAAATTACAAAAATATGAGTAATCATTCATGACTTATTTACATGAAAACAAAATTACATATCCTTTATATCTAATCCATACACCAACGAACAAAAACACCTACAAACACTTTCATTCTTCAATTGTCTTCATCTAATTGATCTCTCTCAAGTTCTATCTTCAAGTTCTAAGTGTTCTTCATATATTTTACAAGTTCTAGTTACATAAAATCAAGAATACTTTCAAGTTTGCTAGCTCACTTCCAATCTTGTAAGGTGATCATCCAACCTCAAGAAATCTTTGTTTCTTACAGTAGGTTATCATTCTAATACAAGGTAATAATCATATTCAAACTTTGGTTCAATTTCTATAACTATAACAATCTTATTTCAAGTGATGATCTTACTTGAACTTGTTTTCGTGTCATGATTCTGCTTCAAGAACTTCGAGCCATCCAAGGATACGTTGAAGCTAGATCCATTTTTCTATTTTCCAGTAGGTTTATCCAAGGAACTTAAGGTAGTAATGATGTTCATAACATCATTCGATTCATACATATAAAGCTATCTTATTCGAAGGTTTAAACTTGTAATCACTAGAACATAGTTTAGTTAATTCTAAACTTGTTCGCAAACAAAAGTTAATCCTTCTAACTTGAATTTTAAAATCAACTAAACACATGTTCTATATCTATATGATATGCTAACTTAATGATTTAAAACCTGGAAACACAAAAAACACTGTAAAATCGGACTGCAAGTGGTTTTGATACTATTTGGGTAATAGTTGATCGTCTCACTAAATCAGCACACTTCTTGCCAATAAGAGAAGATGACAAGATGGAGAAGTTAGCACGACTGTATTTGAAGGAAGTCATCTCCAGACATGGAATACCAATCTCTATTATCTCTGATAGGGATGGCAGATTTATTTCAAGATTCTGGCAGACATTACAGCAAGCATTAGGAACTCGTCTAGACATGAGTACTGCCTATCATCCACAAACTGATGGGCAGAGCGAAAGGACGATACAAACGCTTGAAGACATGTTACGAGCATGTGTTATTGATTTCGGAAACAGTTGGGATCGACATCTACCATTAGCAGAATTTTCCTACAACAACAGCTACCAATCAAGCATTGAGATGGCGCCGTTTGAAGCACTTTATGGTAGAAAGTGCAGGTCTCCGATTTGTTGGAGTGAAGTGGGGGATAGATAGATTACGGGTCCGGAGATTATACAAGAAACTACCGAGAAGATCATCCAAATTCAACAACGGTTGAAAACCGCCCAAAGTCGACAAAAGAGCTACGCTGACATTAAAAGAAAAGATATAGAATTTGAAATTGGAGAGATGGTCATGCTTAAAGTTGCACCTTGGAAAGGCGTTGTTCGATTTGGTAAACGAGGGAAATTAAATCCAAGGTATATTGGACCATTCAAGATTATTGATCGTGTCGGACCAGTAGCTTACCGACTTGAGTTACCTCAACAACTCGCGGCTGTACATAAAACTTTCCACGTCTCGAATTAGAAGAAATGTTTTGCTAAAGAAGATCTCACTATTTCGTTAGATGAAATCCAAATCAACGAAAAACTTCAATTCATCGAAGAACCCGTCGAAATAATGGATCGTGAGGTTAAAAGACTTAAGCAAAACAAGATACCAATTGTTAAGGTTCGATGGAATGCTCGTAGAGGACCCGAGTTCACCTGGGAGCATGAAGATCAGATGCAGAAGAAATACCCGCATCTATTTCCAGAAGATTCGTCAACACCTTCAATAGCTTAAAATTTCGGGACGAAATTTATTTAACGGGTAGGTACTGTAGTGACCCGAACTTTTCCATGTTTATATATATTAATTGAGATTGATATTTACATGATTAAATGTTTCCAACATGTTAAGCAATCAAACTTGTTAAGATTTGATTAATTGAAATAGGTTTCATATAGACAATTGACCACCCGAGTTGACCGGTGATTCACGAACGTTAAAACTTGTAAAAACTATATGATGACATATATATGGTTATATATATAGTTAACATGATATTATGATAAGTAAACATATCATTAAGTATATTAACAATGAACTACATATGTAAAAACAAGACTACTAACTTAATGATTTTGAAACGAGACATATATGTAACGATTATCGTTGTAACGACATTTAATGTATATATATCATATTAAGAGATATTCGTACATCATAATATCATGATAATATAATAATTTAAAATCTCTTTTGATATTATAAACATTGGGTTAACAACATTTAACAAGATCGTTAACCTAAAGGTTTCAAAACAACATTTACATGTAACGACTAACGATGACTTAACGACTCAGTTAAAATGTATATACATGTAGTGTTTTAATATGTATTCATACACTTTTGAAAGACTCCAAGACACTTATCAAAATACTTATACTTAACAAAAATGCTTACAATTACATCCTCGTTCAGTTTCATCAACAATTCTACTCGTATGCACCCGTATTTGTACTCGTACAATACACAGCTTTTAGATGTATGTACTATTGGTATATATACTCCAATGATCAGCTCTTAGCAGCCCATGTGAGTCACCTAACACATGTGGGAACCATCATTTGGCAACTAGCATGAAATATCTCATAAAATTACAAAAATATGAGTAATCATTCATTACTTATTTACATGAAAACAAAATTACATATCCTTTATATCTAATCCATACACCAACGACCAAAAACACCTACAAACACTTTCATTCTTCAATTTTCTTCATCTAATTGATCTCTCTCAAGTTCTATCTTCAAGTTCTAAGTGTTCTTCATAAATTCCAAAAGTTCTAGTTTCATAAAATCAAGAATACTTTCAAGTTTGCTAGCTCACTTCCAATCTTGTAAGGTGATCATCCAACCTCAAGAAATCTTTGTTTCTTACAGTAGGTTATCATTCTAATACAAGGTAATAATCATATTCAAACTTTGGTTCAATTTCTATAACTATAACAATCTTATTTCAAGTGATGATCTTACTTGAACTTGTTTTCGTGTCATGATTCTGCTTCAAGAACTTCGAGCCATCCAAGGATCCATTGAAGCTAGATCCATTTTTATCTTTTCCAGTAGGTTTATCCAAGGAAATTAAGGTAGTAATGATGTTCATAACATCATTCGATTCATACATATAAAGCTATCTTATTCGAAGGTTTAAACTTGTAATCACTATAACATAGTTTAGTTAATTCTAAACTTGTTCGCAAACAAAAGTTAATCCTTCTAACTTGACTTTTAAAATCAACTAAACACATGTTCTATATCTATATGATATGCTAACTTAATGATTTAAAACCTGGAAACACGAAAAACACCGTAAAACCGGATTTACGCCGTCGTAGTAACACCGCGGGCTGTTTTGGGTTAGTTAATTAAAAACTATGATAAACTTTGATTTAAAAGTTGTTATTCTGAGAAAATGATTTTTATTATGAACATGAAACTATATCCAAAAATTATGGTTAAACTCAAAGTGGAAGTATGTTTTCTAAAATGGTCATCTAGACGTCGTTCTTTCGACTGAAATGACTACCTTTACAAAAATGACTTGTAACTTATTTTTCTGACTATAAACCTATACTTTTTCTGTTTAGATTCATAAAATAGAGTTCAATATGAAACTATAGCAATTTGATTCACTCAAAACGGATTTAAAATGAAGAAGTTATGGGTAAAACAAGATTGGATAATTTTTCTCATTTTAGCTACGTGAAAATTGGTAATAAATCTATTTCAACCATAACTTAATCAACTTGTATTGTATATTATGTAATCTTGAGATACCATAGACACATATAAAATGTTTCGACCTATCATGTCGACACATCTATATATATTTCGGAACAACCATAGACACTCTATATGTGAATGTTGGAGTTAGCTATACAGGGTTGAGGTTGATTCCAAAATATATATAGTTTGAGTTGTGATCAATACTGATATACGTATACACGGGGTCGTGGATTGATTCAAGATAATATTTATCAATTTATTTCTGTACATCTAACTGTGGACAACTAGTTGTAGGTTACTAACGAGGACAGCTGACTTAATAAACTTAAAACATCAAAATATATTAAAAGTGTTGTAAATATATTTTGAACATACTTTGATATATATATGTATATATTGTTATAGGTTCGTGAATCAACCAGTGGCCAAGTCTTACTTCCCGACGAAGTAAAAATCTGTGAAAGTGAGTTATTGTCCCACTTTTAAAATCTAATATTTTTGGGATGAGAATACATGCAGGTTTTATAAATGATTTACAAAATAGACACAAGTACGTGAAACTACATTCTATGTTTGAATTATCGAAATCGAATATGCCCCTTTTTATTAAGTCTGGTAATCTAAGAATTAGGGAACAAACACCCTAATTGACGCGAATCCTAAAGATAGATCTATTGGGTCTAACAAACCCCATCCAAAGTACCGGATGCTTTAGTACTTCGAAATTTATATCATATCCGAAGGTTATCCCGAAATGATGGGGATATTCTTATATATGCATCTTTTTAATGTCGGTTACCAGGTGTTCACCATATGAATGATTTTTATCTCTAAGTATGGGATGTGTATTGAAATATGAAATCTTGTGGTCTATTGTTACAATTTGATATATATAGGTTAAACCTATAACTCACCAACATTTTTGTTGACGTTTAAAGCATGTTTATTCTCAGGTGAATATTAAGAGCTTCCGCTGTTGCATACTAAAATAAGGACAAGATTTGGAGTCCATGTTTGTATGATATTGTGTAAAAACTGCATTCAAGAAACTGATTTCGATGTAACATATTTGTATTGTAAACCATTATGTAATGGTCGTGTGTAAACAGGATATTTTAGATTATCATTATTTGATAATCTACGTTAAGCTTTTTAAACCTTTATTTATGAAATAATGGTTATGGTTAGGGCTAGATTAGATAATCTCTAAGACTTTAGAGATTACATAATCGCCGCGGAATGTTTCTCCAATGAAGTTATGAATTAATACTTTGTCAGTTATTGTTGTTGGTACTCCTTGGTATCTATGGTGCGTATGACGTTGATGCTCGTGGGACAGATTGTGAAGTTGAGGTTTACGACGCGGTTGTGGTTGGAGGTGGTAATGGTACTGTTGGCGTTGATGATGGTGGTACTAGTCATGCTGCTGATGCTGCTGCTGGTGTTTGTAATCTCTGCACCATATTCTCCAAAGCCACTACCCGAGCGCGAAGCTCGTTGACTTCTTCTATTACACCGGGGTGATTGTCGGTTCAGACGAGCGGATAAATAAAATCTAAAATTTGATGTAATATATAATCGTGATGAGATACTCTGGAAATGAGCGAGAAAATGGTGTTTCGGACAGGTTCGCCGGTAAGTGCTTCAGGTTCTTCGTCAAGAGGGCAATGTGGTGGATGGAAAGGATCACCTTCTTCTTGTCTCCAATGATTGAGGAGGCTACGAACCCATCCCCAATTCATCCAGAATAGGTGATGACTGATTGGTTGATCTATTCCGGTCACACTGCTTTCGGAGCTTGAATGGGATTCCATTTCGGAATCTGAGTGACTTGAACTGATGACGAATTCCATTTCGTACGATTGGATAAAGGAATTTTTTTTTTTTTTGATATGAAATGATTTTGGCTAACGGATGGTATTCTAATTACATAGAATATATATATATATATATATATATATATATATATATATATATATATATATATATATATATATATATATATATATATATATATATATATATATATATAGATCAAAAGATTTCGTAGATTACGGAGGACTTTGCGGGATATGTCAGGCAAAGTTTAAAGTAACAGATACGATAAGATATGATTTAGCAGATATGCTAAGATATAAATTTTTGTCTATACACTATTCATGCAATCAATGTAGCAAGACGTGTCTTAGACTAAAAATGATAAGCAGGTAATTTCCTGAGGATGATAAGTAGTTAATTTTCGACACAAAATGATAAGCAAAACTTTTGACATGCAGACATGGTCGAAGTCCAGACTCACTAATGCATCCTATCGACTTATCAGTTAGACACACTAATACAGACCTGGTTCGCTAAGACCACCGCTCTGATACCAACTGAAAGGACCCGTTCATATACATTATAAACGATTCACAATAGTTGATTACATTGCGAGGTATTTGACCTCTATATGATACATTTTACAAACATTGCATTCGTTTTTAAAAGACAAACTTTCTTTACATCGAAAATTGACAGGCATGCATACCATTTCATAATATCCACTATCCAACTATAAATTGATTTAATAATAATCTTTGATGAACTCAATGACTCGAATGCAACGTTCTTCGAAATATGCTATGAAAGACTTCAAGTAATATATTTAAAATGAGCAAATGCACAGCGGAAGATTTCTTTAACACCTGAGAATAAACATGCTTTAAAGTGTCAACCAAAAGGTTGGTGAGTTCATTAGTTTATCATAATCATTTATTTCCATCATTTTAATAGACCACAAGAATTTCATTTCCAGTTCACATAAATATACGACGCATGCATAGAGACAAAAATAATCATTCATATGGTGAACACCTGGTAACCGACATTAACTAGATACATATAAGAATATCCCCTATCATTCCGGGATCCTCCTTCGGACATGATATAAATTTCGAAGTACTAAAGCATCCGGTACTTTGGATGGGGTTTGTTAGGCCCAATAGATCTATCTTTAGGATTCGCGTCAATTAGGGTGTCTGTTCCCTAATTCTTAGATTACCAGACTTTAATAAAAAGGGGCATATTCGATTTCGATAATTCAACCATAGAATGTAGTTTCAATTACTTGTGTCTATTTTGTCAAACATTTATAAAAGCGCATGTATTCACAGTCCCAAAAATATAAAGGGTAAAAAGACAAATGAAACTCACACATATAAATATTGTAAAACAGTTAATAAAGCATTTGCATGTATTCTCAGCCCAAAAATGTAATGAGTAAAAAAGGGAGCAAATGAAACTCACCATACTGTATTTTCGTAGTAAAAATACATATAACGTCATTGAACAAGTGCAAGGTTGGCCTCGGATTCACGAACCTAAATTAATTATATATATTTATGTGTTGGTCAATATTTGTCTAACAAATTAGGTCAAGTCATAGTGTACCACAATCCTAATGCTCGAGACTAATATGCAAAAGTCAACAAAAGTAAATTTGACTCAAAATAATTTCCAAAAATCTATACATGATTAATATATAGTTTAAATATCGTCGTTTTATATTTTTAAATATTTTTAAAAGATTTATTAGAGTAAATAATATAATTTATTTATTAATAAATAAAATTTATATTAAATTTATATAATAAAATATACTTTTATATATATTAAGTAATAAAATTTATAGGCCAGGTTCATTTAATATCATACAGATAATATGATAGGTATTATTAAAGTAAGTTATTACACGTAGTAAAATATGTTTGTATCACATATTTATTTGATAAAATAATATCTATAATGATAGTAAGTAAAAGTTGTATTATTTTGTAATAATAATTATTATTATAAAAATATCAATATTTATAATTACTAAGATGACATTATGATAAAACGATAATTCTAATTATGATAACTTTAATATTTACGATAATTTTTAATATTATCTTTAAAATAATAATTCTATTTAAAATAATAATAATAATAACATTTTATAGTAACAATGACATTTCTATTAAAATGGTAATTTTTGTTAAAATGATAGTTTTAATACTAACGATACTTTTAATAATAGTAGTAATGATAAAAATAATAAGAACGATAATTTTATCTAAATCAATATCTTATAATATTTTAATTTCATCATGATACTCTTACTCATTATTTCCTAATCGTTTCGTTTAATAGCTTTTAATCGTCTTTTATATCGTGTTCATAATAATGATAATAATAGTAATCAAAATAATTAGGTGTTACAACTATTTGTTTTAATTACACTAATATTAATAATGATAGTTACTATAACATTATTAACGATAATACTAATAATTATCTTAATGATAATATAGTAATAATAATAATAACAATAACAATAACCATTTTTAAATAATGATATATATATTAATAATGATAATAATAATAATAATAATACTAATAATAATACTAATAATAATTGGATAATAATAATAATACTAATTATAACTTTAACGATAATAACGATAGTAATAATAAAAAAAATAACAATTTTTAATGATAAATCCCTTTTATTGATAAAGATAATAATAATGATAATAATAAGATAAAACTAGAACGACGATAATAATAATCATTTTTAATAAAAATATCGAAAATTCAATTGATTATAACTTCTAATCCATTCATCGAAACCATTCGATATCTAAAGGAAAAGTTCTTAATTTTTCGCTAGCTTTCCAAGGACATGCATATCTTATACCTTATCTTAATCGCAAGTGTAACTAATTCAAGATTCAACCTAACCTGTCTAAGGGCAATATCAAAAGTACAAGCATGCATAATCCTAAATACTCGAGCATTAGTCAGGGATACACTATTAGTATGTAAAAGTTAAATTATGAGTACTCACGTATCAATATTGAGATTCAATATTGCAGGAAAGGTACGTAGACGCAACGGAAATGATAAACACTATATTGACCTCACGAGCATACCCATGAACCATACTCAATCACCTCCATAGCTATAACCCATAATTTCCTTAATCCTATCCTACTCGAAAAACAATTTCGAAATCACTCGGACAGCACTCCGTCGTAATATTTTATGTATACTAATAATATCTTGAAATAATACGGAGTAAATATATATATGTAAATCGATTGAGAGAGTTTAGAGAAAAATATTTTCAAGTTTCTATGAAATAATGAAACCTAATGAATTCTATTTATAATAGATTTTTTAATTATTAAAGTGAATTATTAAAGTATGAATTATTAAAGTGAATTATTAAAGTATGAATTATTAAATTGAATTATTAAAGTATGAATTATTAAAGTGAATTATTAAAGTTAAAGTAAAGTAAAAATAAAGTAGAGGTAAAGTTTAAGTATAGTAAAAATATAAAACTATGTACGTATAATACGCGTATAAATATATATAATATTAATTTAAATCGTTTAATAAAATAAAATATAAATATCGTTATCTTTATCATACTAGTTAAGTAATGAGTTGTCAAAAGTGGTTCTAGATATTTATAAAAGTTATATACGTTTTAATAATAAAGTTCTTTTTAAACTGAAAACGTTTTTGTACGTTTGAAACTAAATAGATCAATCTAGTCTTTATGAGATTCAATCTTCCACTATCCTTTGTCTAGTTCTCAATGATTGACAATTTGTTCTTATTTATAAATCACTTTACCATTTTTCGAATATTGTTAAAATGGAAAGATTTCTCAAATCAACGTGGGCCTTTCAACAGAGACTTGTAATCATAATTCAATATATCTGATAATTCAATCATTTGATCTTATCTTCTAATTCCATTGATAAACATTTTGAAACAGATACAATCATATAAAGTATTTAATCTAATATTTTGTTTACGTTTCAAGTTATAAAATATATACACATATACATATATAATCATATTCGTTTAATGGTTCGTGAATTGTTGGAACTTGGTCGAGGTTGAATGAATGTATGAACATAGTTTAAAATTCTTGAAATTTAACTTAACAAATATTGCTTATCGTGTCGGAAACATATAAAGATTAAAGTTTAAATTTGGTTGGAAATTTCCGGGTTGTCACAGTACCTACCCGTTAAAGAAATTTCGTCCCGAAATTTGAGTGGAAAGGTCGTGAATGATAATAAGTATGTTTTCATGATGCATACGGGCTGAAAATTAGAGTTTTATCATCAGCGAATAATTTGGATAAACAATCTATTTATATGAAGAGTACGAATGAAGCTAACATAGAAGAGTGAAATGAGTAAGTGTAGATTCATCTTATCATTTGACGTAGATATGATTGATTCCTAGATTTTAAGGGATTTGAAGAAAATCTTCTTAATAAGATTTGACTCTCCGGTACTCAAGGGAATTAGGATCCTCTTTAAATGTGATCGTCCATTTTAATTGTTCTTTTAGAGATTTTCTTATAAATTCACCTCCTTCGTTTCCTTACAACTCACACCTTCTGTTATTGCATTTTATGCAAGTCCCTAGACATCTACCCACGTCCATTGCAGGTACAACAGTTTACAGGCCACCATGATTGCTCGTTATTATCCTATGCGTGTTTGTATGTGGTTACAAGAACTGCAGGAACGAGATTTAGATGTTTGACTATGTTAGACTTAGTCAGACGTACGATTGAAGCCTCACTAGTACGGCTGACAAGCTCATACGCACGGTTGATGCTGAGCTAAGTCACAATTACAACCTAAATGAGAAGACATGAGTGAGTGATCACCCGTACGGCTGATGAAGCCAACTCGTAAGTGTGATGAATGAATCGTATAGGTGAGTCAACAGCAGGGGTATATAAAGTCTTATGTTCTTCATTTTAGGTTAAGCCTCTCATTTGTTACACACACTCAGATCTAGTGAGCTCCTCCAATTCTCTCTATCAGTCCAAATCACCCAGGTGGTGAATAATAGCTCTAGGTGTTGATCTAATCACACTTGATTTAGTTGTGGTTTGACTAAATTAATCAAAAAAAAAACTTAACCTATTCACTAGAGGGTTTGATTCACTTATTCCGCCATTGTGTGAGTTAAATCTATTGATTTCTAAGTTCCTAGTCATGTTTCATCACCTTCTATTCTTTCCCCCTCAACTCATATTTTAAAGTATTCATCAATATGCTCCATCCAGTTCTGATTCTCAATATACTTCTAACTTTCATATCGGTCATTCTTCTTTTTCATCTACCGCCGGAAGAATCTATTTACTTCTACTATACTCTTGGGTTTATAGTGTTTCTAGTTCTCCCGTGTCTTTATATTGCTATATGCATCGATATATATGGTTTATAATTTCTGGTTTGTCGTTGGGCTTTATATGTTCCCTTATATTTCAAAGTCTCTACTTTTGTCTTCTATAATCATTATCATTCAGAGTTAATGCTCTCTTTTATTTGCTGCAATTTATACCCCAATTTCTATTTCGGAGTTTTGTCCTTTCGTTTCTTCTTCTTGCGATTAAGCACCGCTTGTAATGGTCCAGAATTCACAGATATGAATTTCGGAATGAACATTGTTAATGTTCTAGGAAGGAAATTGTGATGGCACGATCTTGACTTGTCAAATTACTAGAATACCTTGGAAAAGGCCGAATCATCAAGAAATATTTTCTTGATATTTTAGAGGTTAAATAGAATACAAGAGTCATATAACATGGCACATGATGATGTTATGATCTGTGAATCATCACGTTCCATTTAGAAACTCAGCATGACTTACTGTAATATAATCACATTGATCAAGTGTCATTATATTATACTAATTCATGCTTCAGTTCCCAACACTACTTCAAAATATTCCTATTTTAAACTTGAATGTTTCAGAATTTAGAAACTAAAATAGTTTCTTTTATGATGTAATACAGATAGCGCGAAGAGGTAAATGATTTCAAATAAGAAAAATTAAGAAAATATCTTCAGAAATATGGAGGATATTTATAATGAAAGATATGATGATATTTTAGAATTTCTAATATCAGAGGATGATGAAGAATATTGTCCGCAGGGGTTTAGAGTCAGGAGCAAGGTATTCATTAATGACTTCAGTAGGTACTGAATAATTTGGATCCTTTGAAGTCAGGTTCAGTCTTTATAATTTGTCCACAACCTCCTTCCTACTTTGCTCAATCCGTTTTCCAGTTCCAAAACTTCTCTTTTTCTGCGCTTTGCCAGTACACTTCATCATTATCATCCAGCTTTTACCATTTAAAGTCGTTTATAGTTTTTGCTGCTTCATCAGCATTTTTTTTTTCCATTTTCGGAGAACCAATTCGTAGTTCGGAGTGTTTTTCAGAAACTTCACATTCAAATTAAGTCCAGAAGATAGACGTTATATATACACATATAACTGTTGGCGTAGACATGCTGCGAGATTTCAAAATACTGATTGCTAATTCCCAATGATTCGTATGGCAATTCTCATTACAAGATGCGAATGAGTAAATGATGGGGTTTCAATGAATAATTATAATGACTTTTTGGAGAGGCTAAAGTCAAAGGGTAATGAAGTTGTTGGTACATCTGCTAATAATGTGGTGGAATGTAAAAGGTTCCCTGGTAACGGTGGTGTATATCTCAAGGTTATAATAAGGTTAGTCTGACTGAAAAGTCGAAGTTGACTTGCTGGAGCTGTGACAAAACTGGCTACTTTGAATAGGAACCGCAAAGTTATTTTTGCTAATAAATGCCAAAGAATCTGACGTGGATACGTTGTTTAAACTTTTACTTTGGTTTCAAGAGTTTTTCGGGTACATAACTGTGGGTAACATGTGGTTGGATCATCATCTCGATTGCTCATCATTCGAAGTGTCTTCAGAAATTTTCGAAGGGTTTGAACACAGATTGTAATCGTTAACATACATTTGATATTCTAACACAGTTGTGAAGTCAAAATATATCTTGTGAAAGATGTAAGGATCTAAGAGTGATGATTTTGGTCATATCTCAAGTTGAATTTTGAGATTTCAAAATCAGAATATGTAATTAAATTTTGAATGAGTATGGTTGTATTGATTTCTATAAAAGAATGTATATTGTTGTGAAAGTAGGGAGTATAATGGATGATTTGCTGAATCAGATTCGAAGAATGTAACATATTAATTGTGAATTTATAAATCTCTCGGGTATTACCTACCCGTTAAAAAAAATTTTCACAATTAATATTTTGTACAAAAGAATTTTATTACAGTCTTTATAAAAATATATATATGTATATTTTCTTCAGATGTAACATAGATTTAATGAGTTAATGTTAAATTAAACTCATTTGATTTACGGTTGAAACTAGAATTTAATAATCCCTAAAGGCTTTAAAAAGTACATAACTTTTACGCAGTATTTCTTTAATGACATTGAAATTATGAATCAATACTTCGTTATTTGTTGATGTATGATGTTCGGTTCGTGGAATTCTTGTGAATTTCGCAAAGTACGAATGATGTTATCTGAAAAGTTCCGGGTACATCGATGATGAAAGTGTAAAATCAAATATATACTTGATTTATTATGAATTGGAATTTGTTGAATTGCAACAGAGATTGTAGTTAACGCTGGTTAAGTTGCGGCCGAATGACGTACATTATTGTATATTTGTAATATGAATTAACCGAGTAGTTAAGATTCACACACAATAGCTTAGCACGGAAAGATTTACTTCAAATATATATATATATATATATATATATATATATATATATATATATATATATATATATATATATATATATATATATATATATATATATATATATATATATATATATATATATATAATATACATATAATTTCTTTAGAGGGAATGAGTTAATTATTCATAACTCGTTGATACAATATACACGTTATTGATTCGTAATGATGTCCACAGTGATTCTTGAACTGACGGAGTTTGTGATGTTATCGGTGTTGTTGATTCGGATGTTGACTGTACTGACGATGCTGGTAACGCTGACGGTACTGTTGATGCTGTTGGTAAAGCAAGTTTAGCTTGTTAATCACACACCATTTTTGTCAGGTTGACCGGTGATTCACGAACGTTAAAACTTGTAAAAACTATACGATGACATATATATGGTTATATGTATAGTTAACATGTTTTTATTATAAGTATGTATCTCATTAGGTATTTTAACAATGAGTTATATACATAAAAATGAGACTATTAATTTAAGAAACTCGAAAACGATATATATAACGATTATCGTTATAACAACGTCTTACTAGGTACATATGAATCATATTAAGATATTGATACACTTGGTTAATTATGTTAAATGATAAGTAAATATATTATTAAGTGTATTAACAATGAAATACATATGTAAAAATAAGACTACTAACTTAATGATTTCGAAACGAGACATATATGTAATGATTATCGTTGTAACGACATTTAACTGTATATACATCATACTGAGATATATTATATATCATAATATCATGATAATATAACAATTTAACATCTCATTTTTTTTAATAAACAATGGGTTAACAACATTCAACAAGATCGTTAACCTAAAAGTTTCAAAACAACATTTACATGTAACGACTAACGATGACTTAACGACTCAGTTAAAATGTATATACATGTAGTGTTTTAATATGTATTCATACACTTTTGAAAGACTTCAAGACACTTATCAAAATACTTCTACTTAACAAAAATGCTTACAATTACATCCTCGTTCAGTTTCATCAACAATTCTACTCGTATGCACCCGTATTCGTACTCGTACAATACACAGCTTTTAGATGTATGTACTATTGGTATATACACTCCAATGATCAGCTCTTAGCAGCCCATGTGAGTCACCTAACACATGTGGGAACCATCATTTGGCAACTAGCATGAAATATCTCATAAAATTACAAAAATATGAGTAATCATTCATGACTTATTTACATGAAAACAAAATTACATATCCTTTATATCTAATCCATACACCAACGACCAAAAACACCTACAAACACTTTCATTCTTCAATTTTCTTCATCTAATTGATCTCTCTCAAGTTCTATCTTCAAGTTCTAAGTGTTCTTCATATATTTTACAAGTTCTAGTTACATAAAATCAAGAATACTTTCAAGTTTGCTAGCTCACTTCCAATCTTGTAAGGTGATCATCCAACCTCAAGAAATCTTTGTTTCTTACAGTAGGTTATCATTCTAATACAAGGTAATAATCATATTCAAACTTTGGTTCAATTTCTATAACTATAACAATCTTATTTCAAGTGATGATCTTACTTGAACTTGTTTTCGTGTCATGATTCTGCTTCAAGAACTTCGAGCCATCCAAGGATCCGTTGAAGCTAGATCCATTTTTCTATTTTCCAGTAGGTTTATACAAGGAACTTAAGGTAGTAATGATGTTCATAACATCATTCGATTCATACATATAAAGCTATCTTATTCGAAGGTTTAAACTTGTAATCACTAGAGCATAGTTTAGTTAATTCTAAACTTGTTCGCAAACAAAAGTTAATCCTTCTAACTTGAATTTTAAAATCAACTAAACACATGTTCTATATCTATATGATATGCTAACTTAATGATTTAAAACCTGGAAACACGAAAAACACCGTAAAACCGGATTTACGCCGTCGTAGTAACACCGCGGGCTGTTTTGGGTTAGTTAATTAAAAACTATGATAAACTTTGATTTAAAAGTTTTTATTCTGAGAAAATGATTTTTATTATGAACATGAAACTATATCCAAAAATTATGGTTAAACTCAAAGTGGAAGTATGTTTTCTAAAATGGTCATCTAGACGTCGTTCTTTCGACTGAAATGACTACCTTTACAAAAATGACTTGTAAATTATTTTTCCGACTATAAACCTATACTTTTTCTGTTTAGATTCATAACATAGAGTTCAATATGAAACCATAGCAATTTGATTCACTCAAAACGGATTTAAAATGAAGAAGTTATGGGTAAAACAAGATTGGATAATTTTTCTCATTTTAGCTACGTGAAAATTGGTAACAAATCTATTCCAACCATAACTTAATCAAATTGTATTGTATATTATGTAATCTTGAGATACCATAGACACGTATACAATGTTTCGACCTATCATGTCGACACATCTATATATATTTCGGAACAACCATAGACACTCTATATGTGAATGTTGGAGTTAGCTATACAGGGTTGAGGTTGATTCCAAAATATATATAGTTTGAGTTGTGATCAATACTGAGATACGTATACACTGGGTCGTGGATTGATTCAAGATAATATTTATCGATTTATTTCTGTACATCTAACTGTGGACAACTAGTTGTAGGTTACTAACGAGGACAGCTGACTTAATAAACTTAAAACATCAAAATATATTAAAAGTGTTGTAAATATATTTTGAACATACTTTGATATATATGTATATATTGTTATAGGTTCGTGAATCAACCAGTGGCCAAGTCTTACTTCCCGACGAAGTAAAAATCTGTGAAAGTGAGTTATAGTCCCACTTTTAAAATCTAATATTTTTGGGATGAGAATACATGCAGGTTTTATAAATGATTTACAAAATAGACACAAGTACGTGAAACTACATTCTATGGTTGAATTATCGAAATCGAATATGCCCCTTTTTATTAAGTCTGGTAATCTAAGAATTAGGGAACAGACACCCTAATTGACGCGAATCCTAAAGATAGATCTATTGGGCCTAACAAACCCCATCCAAAGTACCGGATGCTTTAGTACTTCAAAATTTATATCATATCCGAAGGGCGTCCCGGAATGATGGGGATATTCTTATATATGCATCTTGTTAATGTCGGTTACCAGGTGTTCACCATATGAATGATTTTTATCTCTATGTATGGGATGTGTATTGAAATATGAAATCTTGTGGTCTATTGTTACGATTTGATATATATAGGTTAAACCTATAACTCACCAACATTTTTGTTGACGTTTAAAGCATGTTTATTCTCAGGTGAATACTAAGAGCTTCCGCTGTTGCATACTAAAATAAGGACAAGATTTGGAGTCCATGTTTGTATGATATTGTGTAAAAACTGCATTCAAGAAACTGATTTCGATGTAACATATTTGTATTGTAAACCATTATGTAATGGTCGTGTGTAAACAGGATATTTTAGATTATCATTATTTGATAATCTACGTAAAGCTTTTTAAACCTTTATTTATGAAATAAAGGTTATGGTTTGTTTTAAAAATGAATGCAGTCTTTGAAAAACGTCTCATATAGAGGTCAAAACCTCGCAACGAAATCAATTAATATGGAACGTTTTTAATCAATAAGAAATAATCAGTTTCTTGAATGCAGTTTTTACACAATATCATACAAACATGGACTCCAAATCTTGTCCTTATTTTAGTATGAAACAGCGGAAGCTCTTAGTATTCACCTGAGAATAAACATGCTTTAAACGTCAACAAAAATGTTGGTGAGTTATAGGTTTAACCTATATATATCAAATCGTAACAATAGACCACAAGATTTCATATTTCAATACACATCCCATACATAGAGATAAAAATCATTCATATGGTGAACACCTGGTAACTGACATTAACAAGATGCATATATATAAGAATATCCCCATCATTCCGGGACACCCTTCGGATATGATATAAATTTCGAAGTACTAAAGCATCCGGTACTTTGGATGGGGTTTGTTAGGCCCAATAGATCTATCTTTAGGATTCACGTCAATTAGGGTGTCTGTTCCCTAATTCTTAGATTACCAGACTTAATAAAAAGGGGCATATTCGATTTCGATAATTCAACCATAGAATGTAGTTTCACGTACTTGTGTCTATTTTGTAAATTATTTATAAAACCTGCATGTATTCTCATCCCAAAAATATTAGATTTTAAAAGTGGGACTATAACTCACTTTCACAGAATTTTACTTCGTCGGGAAGTAAGACTTGGCCACTGGTTGATTCACAAACCTATAACAATATATACATATATATCAAAGTATGTTCAAAATATATTTACAACACTTTTAATATATTTTGATGTTTTAAGTTTATTAAGTCAGCTGTCCTCGTTAGTAACCTACAACTAGTTGTCCACAGTTAGATGTACAGAAATAAATCGATAAATATTATCTTGAATCAATCTACGACCCAGTGTATACGTATCTCAGTATTGATCACAACTCAAACTATATATATTTTGGAATCAACCTCAACCCTGTATAGCTAACTCCAATATTCACATATAGAGTGTCTATGGTTGTTCTGAAATATATATAGATGTGTCGACATGATAGGTCGAAACATTGTATACGTGTCTATGGTATCTCAAGATTACATAATATACAATACAAGTTGATTAAGTTATGGTTGGAATAGATTTGTTACCAAAATAGCTACCCATTTGTCAAACATAAGCCTTCCACACCTCCACTACTTCTACTCCACCATCACATCCATATCACCTTTACTATTTCTCAGAAAACCCAAAAAATGAGATTCCTTCCGAAAACTCGATGTTATAAACCTCTCAAGTGTAACATCCCGCCTTTTTCCGTTTACTTTTTCGTTTAACTACTTTAAATTCCGTTATATGTTTATAACATCTCCAGTTAATACGCGTTTTAAAAATATCTCGTTTAGGTAAATCACGCACCCACAACCGAACTCGAGGGACTAGTTTCGCCAAAGTGCCAAAGAGGTGACTAGCATTTGACTAGTCAACCCCACCTCCCATCTTTTTCATTTCCATTTTCCTTTTCTATTACTACTTCCCTATTTTCTTTCAATTCTCCAATTTGAAGATTCATCATCTAAATCCGTTCAAGCAAGCATCAATCAAAACAAATTACATATTTGGAATCCTTGCAACTTCCTCTTCGATTCCATACCGATTTCATTACATTTTGGTAACTTTCTAAAATCACTAGATTTGGTGTTCTTGATGTTTTTAAGTTATAAAGTTGTTAATTAGTGTCTATGGCTCAAGACTAACATGAATATATGATTTATATGTTCGATTTTGTTATTTGAAGTAACTAGCATGAACATAAACTTTGGTGTGTTTGATTTGGTGATTTGGTTGTTTGAATGATGTTAAATGTTATAAATGCATGTATTAAATGTGTTCCTAACATCACTAGCTTCAATTTGATGTGTAGGTTGCTTGAGAAAACTCAATAAACTTGATTAGTGATTTTGGTGAATTTGGGTTAGGGTTTGATAAGCTTGAAATGAATATTTGATGCATTGAATGCCATGAATTATTGTTAGTAAGTAGTTAGTTGTATTTTATGCTTGATTATCTACAAAACGGCGTGTTTTATGTATGCATTAAATGCCCGAGTCATAAATGTGCACTTGTAAAATTTGAAGCATTAAATGTGTGCATTGATTGATCATTTGATTTGAAAAGTCCGTTATTGCAAATAATGTTTTCGGTTGGTGAAATGTGTTTAGTTGGGTTCCTTGTCAAATTAGCTTTCTAACGATATAAGGTGCGAGTTCTAAGTGTTAGCGGTTTGTAATTTATGCTTGAAAGAGTTTTGATTTGGGACTTGAACAATTGAGACTGACCAGGTACCAGCACACGACCAATGCCGCGGCGCGACCTAAGCCGTGTTCCAGGTTCTGTTTTCATGGTCCATTTCACGTAAAATGTTTGGCATGCTATGGACCTCCGATTCTCATGAGACTTGTTCTAAATGCTTATATATGAAAATTTAGCACAGAAAAATAGTTCGGGACCCGACCCAAACGTGTTGACTTTTTCGTTGACTTTGACCGACCAAAGTTTGACTTTTTATCAAACTTAACCGAATGATTATGCAATCTTTCTAACATGATCCTATACTTTTATCTTGCAAGAAACTTGACAATTTGATTCACATGCTACATAATCGAGTCGTATTGAGCCATAGGACTAATTGAACATCTTTGACCAATCGTGACTATCGTTATTGATACAACCTATTTGTTTAGGTCGAGACTAGCATTGTTCTTGAACACGTTACTCGTTGAAGTAAATTTACATTCATACACTTAAGGTGAGATCATAGTCCCACTTTTCAAATACTTTTATACTTTTAAAATCGTGGGATGAGAAAACATATACATTACATACTTATATATACTTTTCACATGTGTATATATACTTTTCATACTTTGATACTTTGAATACTATACGAAAGCAAAGATACATATGAGTTAGAACAAAAATCCTCAAGTCCAATTATCATTAGTTACACTTGTAGGGTGTAAGCGAGAAATTATGTTGTGTGGCCATGCGGGTTTGGCGAACCCTCATTCAGATAAATGAAACGTACTTTCGATGTATAGTGTAGGTTCTAACACTATTATGCAGAGGTAAGATTCAGTTAAGCTTGATAATTGGTTGCTCGTGATACAAACACATCTTTTGAGATGTATACGCTTGATAAACAATTTATACTAAACCTTGTGATACAAATATACTTTATGCATACAACTATGATTTCACCAACGTTTTCGTTGACAGATTCTTTTATGTTTTCTCAGGTCCTTGAATGCTTAATGATACATGCTTCTACTCATTCTTTTTGATACTTGCATTGGATGTCGAGTATACTTGCATACGTGGAGCGTCTTTTGACTACTTTCAAATTGTGTCGCATATGTTTCATTTGTACTTTAAACTTTGTTATGTAACTAGTTGTCGAACTACTTTGTAAACCTTGAAACATCCATACTTATGAAATGAATGCGACTTGTTTTCGGTCAAACGTTGTCTTAAAGACTTATGACCATGTAACGGGACCTAAGTAGTAGGCGCCGTCAAACATGATTTGGTTGGGTCGCTACAGATGGTATCAGAGCATTGGTTGTAGGAATTTAGGGTTCATTGGTGTCGACCCCGAGTCATAGGGTACATTGGTGAGTGTAGACTACAACCGGCATATAGACTTGAAGTAGGAATTACTTGACTACTTGTGCATTTATACTCGAACTCTCATACTCATATATATTCTTATTCTATCTTAATCTCACGTTGTTTAATTTGATTGACACGCCACCTTAACTATATGAAGTAATGTCGATTGCACATATGAATTAGGGTAATATAATTTCCTAGATTATATTACGGTGACTCATATGAATGTTCCGACATTATGACATAAAGAATTTAAGGCGAGTCAAGGAAAATTTTCTCTCTATCTTTATTCCATATCATGATTAGTATTATTGAAAATACTAATCTACGGTATTCTTGTGTTTTGAAAGAACAATGCCTCCTCGTCTCGTGCCACGCCATGAGACTTCTGAACAAGCTCTACAATGAATGATAGCCACCGCCGTAGAAGCAGCCATGGCCGGTCACTCCACCAATAACAACAACCACAATAATAACAACAACCAAGGAGCCGGTAACTCTAGTGAAGGGTGCTCCTACAAGCCTTTTATAGGATGCAAACCTCAAACTTATGATGGAACCGGGGGACCGGTTACACTCACTCGATGGTTCGAACAAACAGAGGCCGTCTTTAGCATAAGCGGTTGTCAGGACCAAGACAAGGTCAAATACTCCACTCACACTTTCACCGGTGTCGCCCTCACGTGGTGGAACACCTATGTTCAATCGATGGGTACCGATGAAGCCCATGCCCTCTCTTGGGCCGATTTAAGGGAGAAGATGATTGTTGAATACTTCCCTCGCAAAGAAACCCGATAGCTCGAACAAGAGCTAAGAACTTTGAAGGCTGTAGAGACGATATCAAGGCCTATAACCAATGCTTCGCCGAGCTATCCTTAATGTGTCCTAATCTCGTGAACCCCGAATCTCAAAGGGTTGAACTCTATATGGATGGTCTTCTAAAGAGCATCAAACAAGGTGTGATGTCCTCCAAACCCGCTAATCATCAAGCAGCTTTGAACATGGCCCGCCAATTGATAAAAACGGTGGATGAAGTAGTAGTGCCAGCTCCTAAGGCCGAGGATAAAACGGGCGGCAACAAAAGAAAGTGGGAACCCTCTCAATCAAGCAACTACAACAACAACCCCGCCAAGAAGCCTTTCACTCCCGACGGTAAGAAAGGTTATGCTGGAACTTTACCGTTTTGCAACAAGTGCCACAAACATCATTTGGGTGAATGTGGAAGGCCGTATTGCATCAAGTGTCAAAAGAGTGGCCATTTGGCCCACGAATGTAGAAACACTGCTCCTGTTCCTCAAAAGGGGCCCAATGCACCAAGACCCGGTGTTTGTTATGAATGTGGCCAACCGGGTCACTATAGAAATGCATGCCCGAAGAAGAAAGCCAACCCCAACATACGCGGCTGAGCTTTCAACATCAACACCGAGGAAGCCCGAGATGACAATGAATTAGTCACGGGTACGTTTCTCCTCAACAACACTTATGTTACTTGTTTATTCGATTTGGGTGCCGATAAGAGTTTTGTATCCAAGACTTTGACTCATTCTTTTAGCACTCCACCACTTCCACTAGATACCACTTATACCATTGAAGTGGCTAACGGGAAACTATTGAGTGCCGACACATATTACCGGGGGTGTACGTTAAACATTTTGGGTAATGAGTTTGAAATTGACTTGATACCCATGGAACTAGGAAGCTTCGATGTAATAATCGGTATGAATTGGCTAGCCAAAATGAAATCTCACATCCTTTGTGATCTTAACACAATCCGAATTCCTATCGAGAATGGTGAACCATTGATTGTCTATGGCGACAAGAATTGCACCGGACTCAACCACATTTCGTGCATCAAAGTTAGAAAACTACTCCGTAAGGGTTGTTTTGCAATCCTTGCCCATGTTAAGAAAGTCGTGTCCGATGAGAAGCATATCGATGATGTGCCAATTGTTAGTGACTTTTCAAATGTATTTCCCGACGAATTGCCGGGTCTTCCACCTCATCGACCGGTAGAATTCCAAATCGATCTTATTCTGGGAGCCGCACCCGTAGCACGTGCACCATATAGACTTGCTCCATTCGAAATGCAAGAATTGCAAAATCAAATCCAAGAACTACTTGACCGTGGTTTAATTCAACCTAGCCATTCACCATGGGGTGCTCCGATTTTGTTTGTTAAAAAGAAAGATGGATCCCTACGAATGTGCATTGATTATCATGAACTAAACAAATTGACGGTTAAGAACCGATATCCTCTTCCTCGCATCGATTACCTCTTTGATCAACTACAAGGGTCTTGTGTATATTCAAAAATCGATCTCCGCTCGGGTTATCATCAATTAAGGGTTAAGGGGGAAGATATCTCCAAAACCGCTTTCCGAACTCGTTATGGTAGTTATGAATTCCTTGTTATGCCATTTGGTCTCACTAACTCACCGGCGGTGTTCATGGATCTTATGAACCGCGTGTGCAAACCGTATCTTGACAAATTCGTTATCGTGTTCATCGATGATATTTTGGTTTATTCTAAAAGCGAAGAAGAACACGAGGAACACCTTCGACTTGTGCTTGAAATTTTAAGACAAGAACGACTCTATGCCAAATTCTCCAAGTGTGAATTTTGGTTGAAGGAAGTTCAATTTCTTGGTCATGTTGTAAGTGACCAAGGTATTAAAGTCGATCCATCAAAAATCGAAGCCATTAGTAAATGGGAGACTCCTACTACTTCTACTCACATTCGTCAATTCTTGGGTCTCGCCGGATACTATCGTAGATTCATCAAAGATTTCTCTTTGGTCGCTCGTCCTCTAACCGCGTTAACTCATAAGGGAAGAAAGTTCGTTTGGGCAACCGAACAAGAATCCGCATTTCAAATTTTGAAAACGAAGCTAACCACCGATCCTATCTTGTCACTTCCTGAAGGCAACGATGATTTTGTTATGTATTGCGACGCCTCGAAACATGGTTTTGGGTGTATGTTGATGCAACGAACGAAAGTCATTTCTTATGCTTCTCGAAAACTCAAAATTCATGAACGAAACTATACGACACATGATCTCAAGCTCGGAGCCGTTGTCTTTGCACTTAAAATGTGGAGACACTATCTTTATGGAACCAAGAGTACTATCTTTACCGATCACAAAAGTCTCCAACACATCTTCGATCAAAAGCAACTAAACATGAGACAACGAATGTGGATTGTGTGAAGACCCGTCCTAATCCATCCGGACGAAGTCCATATCGATTACAAACGATTCACAACAGTTGATTACATCGCGAGGTAAATGACCTCTATATGATAAATTTTACAAACATTGCATTCGTTTTTAAAAGACAAACTTTCGTTACATCGACAGTTGACAGGCATGTAAAGCATTTCATAATATATCCAAATATAATTGACTTAATAATAATCTTGATGAACTCAACGACTCGAATGCAACATCTTTTGAAATATGTCATGAATGACTCCAAGTAATATCTCTAATATGAGCAAATGCACAGCGGAAGATTTCTTTCGTACCTGAGAATAAACATGCTTTAAAGTGTCAACCAAAAGGTTGGTGAGTTCATTAGTTTAACATAAATAATCATTTTATAATTTTAATAGACCACAAGATTTCATATTTTCATTTCTCATAAACATACGTCCCATGCATAGAGACAAAAATATCATTCATATGGATTGAACACCTGGTAACCGACATTCACAATATGTATATGAGAATATCCCCATCATTCCGGGATCCTCCTTCGGACATGATATAAATTTCGAAGTACTAAAGCATCCGGTACTTTGGATGGGGCTTGTTGGGCCCGATAGATCTATCTTTAGAGTTCGCGTCAATTAGGGTGTCTGTTCCCTAATTCTTAGATTACCAGACTTAATAAAAAGGGCATATTCGGTTTAATAATTCAACCATAGAATGTAGTTTCGATTACTTGTGTCTATTTCGTAAAACAGTTATAAAAGTTGCGCATGTATTCTCAGCCCAAAAATATAAAGGGTAAAAAGGCAAATGAAACTCACCATACTGTATTTCGTAGTAAAAATACATATCACATCATTGAACAAGTGTAAGGTTGGCCTCGGATTCACGAACGTATCAATATTGAGGTTCAATATTGTAGGAAAGGTACGTAGACGCAACGGAGATGATAATCACTAGATTTGACTCACGAGCATACCCATGAACCATACCCATCACCTCCATAGCCATAACCCATAATTTCCCTAGCCCTATCCTACTCATAAAACTTGTCTTGAAATGACCCGCTCATGACCTCGTCGTAATATTTTATGTATAATACTGATAATATTACTACTAATATTAATATAAATAGATTAATAATAATAATCTTTAATAATAAATAAAATATTAAATTTAATAAATAATGCGGAGTAATCAGGGAGATAAATGAATTATGAAATTAACCAAAACGTGTTCTTCGATATTTATAGAATGTTTCGGGACCCATTAACTCTGAAATTTCGGAGAGATGAAGGAAAAGGCAACCGCAATTTGCGGTATACATGAATCGTCCAAAATAGCCTGACTTTACATACATACATATGAATCGTCCAAAAAACTAGCTTATATATAGATTTAATATTATTTAATATTTAATATATTTAATCTTTAGAATTAATTAAATATTATATTATATTTACGCTCATGGTAAAAATATAATTTTTACAAAAATGACACGGTCGTAGTTTCACGACTCATGTACCACTTTCGGTTTTTCGTGCGCACTTTCGTACGTTTAGAAAACTGGCCTTTTACGTTACGCAACGTGTACCTTTATCAATAATTTGACTTACTCATCAATAAATTATCTTATAAAAAAATGTAACTTATAAAATTGAGCGTTGTGGTCATTTACTTTTATAAATCAGTGACTCGTTGTTTATCAAAATATTTTATTTTAAATTAAACGTTTGGTGACATGTACCTTTATTATTAACTAGACTTAAATTAATTAAAAACTAACCCACTCAAAGTGTAACTTAATATTTTGAGTGTTTTGGTCATTTCCTTTTATGAATCGACGTCTCGTTATATAACAAAATATATATTTAATCTTATCAGTTTGAATCAAAACGTTTTATGACTAAAATAAAATATATGTACATTTAAAATTTATAAACTTATACATAATACATATGTTTGAAATATTTATCTAATAATATAATATTTCACTTTTCAAAATTAATTATATTTCAAAGACCAATATATATATAACATTAAAATCGTGTGAATACTAGATATTGTTATATCACCTAACGGTTATGCTCAAAAACTTAATCTCATATAACTTATTTATGCGCCAACATTTACTTTGATTTCTCAAAGGCTCTAGTTAAAATATCTAATTATAAATCGAATCAATGAATAAGGGTTACTATCTTTTACCTAACTAATATATCTAATATACATAATCATGTTCTATATACGTTGCAAGTTATCAACCAAGTGTTATGAAATTCAATCCTCCACCAACCTTTGACTAATCCTTGATAAGAACACTGTCATTCTTGCATGTGTATCATTTCACTAAATTTCCGAATACCGTTAAAAATGTAATAGTCTCTTAAATCATAGTGGACCTTACGACGGAGACTCGTGATCATAAATCAATGTATTTGATAATTCAATCATTTGATATTATCTTTTAATCTCGTCGATAAACTTACATCGAAAAAATACGTTCGTATAAAGTATTATTCTTTAATACCTTGATAACATTTCCAACTTCATTAAATAGATCTCATAGCTTATATTCATATTAACTAATCCGTTCACTGTTTCATTAATATATTTCAATTTCATAATCACACCTATGAATATGTATATATCTTTATTTACACATAATTGTTCATGAATCGTCAGGCATGGTCAAAGAGTATTTGATTACATGAATATAGTTTCAAAACTTTCGAGACTCAACATTACAGATTTTTGCTTATCGTGTCGGATACATATAAAGATTAAAGTTTAAATTTGATCAGAAATTTCCGGGTCACTACAGTACCTACCCGTTAAAAGAAATTTCGTCTCGAAATTTCATAGAGGTCGTCATGGCTAACAGTAATGATGTTATTATGACGAATATGAGCTGATACATAGAGTTTTATCATGATTAAGAACTACGGATAAAATAACTCGATTTCTCGAAGCGTATAAATGAAGCCATCGTGAAAGAGCGAAATGAGTAACTATTGTTTTAACTGATGACGTAGTTATGATTGATTTCCAGAATTCTCGGGATTTAAAGAAAATCTTACGTAATAAGATTTGGTTCTTCGGTGATTTAGGAAATCAGGATTTTCTTTGATTAAATGAGATAATCTGTTTTGATTGTTCTGCCTGATATTTTGCTATAAATCCATCCCCTTCGTTTCCTTATCTTCCACAACTCACACTTTCTATTCCTTCTTCCTTGAATCATCTTTTAAAATACTCATTAATATGCTTCATCCCATTCTGATTCTTGATATACTACTAATTTTTATATCTGTCATACTTCTTTTTCATCTACCACCGGAGGAGGTTACTTACTTCTACCATTACCTTGGGGTTATAGTGTTTTTCATTCTCCCGTGTCTTTATATTGCTATACGCATTGATATACACGGTTTGTAGTTCCTGGGTGGTTGTTGGGTTTTTATATCTTCCCTTATACTTCGATGTCCCTGCTTCTGTCTTCTATAATCATTATCACCCAAAGTTAATATTCTCTCTTATTTGCCGTGGTTTATGCTCCTCTTTCTATTTCGGAGTCTCATTCTTTCGTTTCCTCTTCCCGTCCTCGAGTCAAGCGAGTAATGGTCCAGAATTTGCAGATATGAATTTTGGAATGAACATAGTTTATGTTCTAAGATGGAAATCGTAATGGTGCAATTTTGACTGGTCAAATTACTAGATTATCCTGGAAAAGACCGAATCATCAAGAAATATATTTTCTTGATATGTTTAAGGATTAGATCGAATGTAAGAGTCGTGTAAATGGCACATGATGATGGTACTGTGAATCGTCACATTCCATTAGAAACTCTACATGAACTATTGTAATATAATGACGTTGATCAAGTGTCATTATATTATACTAACTCATACATCAGTTCCCAACACTACTTCAAAAACATTCATATTTTAAACTCGAGGGTTTAGAAACTTAACATAGCTTCTTTTATGTTGCAATGCAGATATTGCGGAGAGATAAATGATTTCAGATGAGAATACTTATGAAAATATCTTCAGAAATATCAAGGATATTTATAATGAAAGATACGATGATATCTTAGAATTTTCAAGATATGATGATGATAAAGAATATTTGTCTGTGAAGGTTTAGAATAAGAAGTAAGGTGTTCGCTAACGATTTCAGCAGGCACTGAATCATTTGCATCCTTTGAAGGCAGGTTCAGTTCTTGTGATTTATCCACAGCCTCTTTCATACTTTGCTCAATCCGTTTTCCAGTTCCAAACCTTCTCTTTTTCTGAGCTTTTCCAACACGCTATTCTTTATTATCAAATTTCTGACTGTTTAGATTGTCTATAATTTCTGCTGCTTCATCCAGCATTTCCAATTTCGGAGAACTAGTTTGCAGTTTGGGATGTTTTTCAGAAACTTCACATTCGAAGTGTGTAAGTCTTGGAGATATATGTTATATACATGATTATTGAAGTAGAAATGATGCGAGATTTCAAAATACTGATTGCTGATTTTCAGTAATTGGTATGGCAATTCTTGTTGCAAGATGCGGATGAGTAACAGGTGGGGTTTCAATGAATAAGTATAGTAATTTTTCAGAGAGGCTTAAGTCGAAGGTTAATGAAGTTGTTGCTAAGTTTACTGTTAATGTGGTGAAATATGAAAGGTTCCCCAGTAACGATGGCGAAAGGGCAACGTACCTATCGAGGTTATAATAAGACTGGTCCGACTGAAAAGTCGAAGTTGACTTGCTGGAGCTGTGACAAAACTCGCTACTTGAAAAGGAATAGTATGGTTGTTTTTGCTAATAAATTATAAAGGATCAGTCATGGTTACGTGTTGAACTATAACCTTGGTTTCGAGAGTTATTCAGTTACAAGTCTTCGGGTAACGTGTGGTTGGATCATCATCTTAATTATTCATTATTTGAGGTGTCTTTCGAAATTTCGAAGGGTTTTTAAATGTAGATTGTCATAGTCAATATCCAAATGGTGAAACCGTCTTGAATCCCGAATGATTTTCATATCCTTCTGAGCATTACGATTAAAAGTGATGTTCTATCACAGTTTTGAAGTCAAAATATAACTTTGAAATGTGTAAGAATCTAAGAGTGATGTTTCCGGTTGTATCTCGAATTTGAATTCCGAAATTCTAAAATCAGAATATGTAATTAGATTTGAATGAGTATGATTGTTTTGATTTTCTCTAGAAGAATGTATATTGTTGTGAAAGTAGGGAGTATAGTTAATGATTGTTGAATCAGAATTGAAGAATGTAACGCATTAATTGTGAATATCCCGCGGGTATTATCTACCCGTAAAAAAAAATTCACAAATAATATTTTGAACAAGAATTTTCATTACAGTCTTTATGAAGATATATGTGAGTATATTTTCTTCAGATGTAATACAGATTAAGCTCATTGATTTTTTTTTTTTTTTTTTTTAGCTTGAATTAGAAATGAATAATCTCTAAAACATTAGAGATTACATAATCTTTACAAAGTATTTCACTACTGTGATTAATACTTCATTATTTATTCTTATAGATATTTCCTTAGTGGATCATACTGATTCTCATAGAACTCTTGTTAACTTCGCAAGATACGAATATTGTTTTCCAGTAAATTTCGAATATATCAAGAATGAAAGTGTAAAATCAAACATGTTATTGAATGATACACTTGATTTATTATGAAACGGAGTTCATTGAATTAGAACAGAGGTTGTAGTTAACGATGGCTAAGTTTGTTAACGAAGGATGTACATCATAGCATATTAGTAATATGAATTTAACCGAGTAGTATCTACCCTTTTTCAATTCATACCGAATAGCTTAGTACGAAAGATTTATTATAGTTTCAGAATTCTTATATATATAAAATATATATATAATTTCTTCAGAAGAATGAGTTAATACTATATAACTCGTTGATACTTCATACTCGTTGTTGATTCGTAATGATTTCCACAGTGATTCTTGAACTGACGGAATTTGTGATGTCATAAGTGTTGCTGATTCTGACGATGCTGTCGTTACTGACTATACTGGTGATACTAACGGTACTGTTGCTGCTGATGATACTTCCGGTAATTGCTAGCGATGCTTGTATAACAAGTCTAGTTTGTAAATCGCGCACCATCCTTGTTAGGGTTTCGATTCTTCCTTGAATCATTTTGGTTTACTCATCTGATTTAGGGTTAGGATGGAAATAAATAATCTCTAAGACTTTAGAGATTACATAATCGCCGTTGAATATTCCTCAGATGAAGTTATGAAATAATACTTCATCGTTTGTTATTGTTGGTACTCCTTGGTATTTATGGTGCGTGTGATGTTGATATCCGAGGTACAGATTATGATGTTGAGGCGTGTGATGCGAATGTGATTGTTGATGGTGGTAATGGCACTGTTGGTATTAATGATGATGATACCGTTGATGCCGGTGATACTGCTGGCGGTACTGATTATGCTGCTGGTGCTGCTAATGGTGTTTGTAATCCTTGCACCATAAGCTCCAAAGCTATCACGCGAGCACGAAGTTCGTTAACTTCTGCTAGTATACCGGGATGATTGTCGGTTGGGACGAGCGGATAAATAAAATCTAGAATTTGATGTAGTATATAATCGTGACGAGATACTCTGGAAACGAGAGAGAAAATGGTTTCACGAACAGGTTCACCGGTAAGTGCTTCAGGTTCATCGCCAATAGGGCAATTTGGTGGATGGAAAGGATCACCTTCTTCTTGTCTCCAATAATTGAGGAGGCTACGAACCCATCCCTATTTCATCCAGAATAGATGATGACTGATTGGTTGATCCATTTCTGTCACACTATTTTCAAAGCTCGAATGGAAATCCATATCGACATAGCTGTCGAAATCTGAGGAGTTCGAACTGGTTGAGGGATCCATCTCGTATGATTAGGGAAAGAATTTTGTTATGAAATAGATTGTAGGATTTAGATTTGGTATTCCTCAATTACATAATTTGCATATGTATATATAATACCAAAATTCCATAAATTACGGAGAATCTTTGAAAGATGTTAGTCAAAGTTCACAGTAACAGATACACTAAGATAAGAATTTTGTCTATACACTATTATGCAATAAATGCAGGAAAACGCGTCTAGACTTAAGAATGATAAGCAGGTAATTTCCTAAGGATGATAAGTAGATGATTTCAGACTAAAAATGATAAGCAAAACTTTTGATATGCAGACACGGTCGAAGTCCAGACTCATTAATGCATCTTAACAACTATCAGTCAGACACACTAATGCAAGACCTGGTTCGCTAAGACCACTGCTCTGATACCAACTGTGAAGACCCGTCCTAATCCATCCGGACGAAGTCCATATCGATTACAAACGATTCACAACAGTTGATTACATCGCGAGGTAAATGACCTCTATATGATAAATTTTACAAACATTGCATTCGTTTTTAAAAGACAAACTTTCGTTACATCGACAGTTGACAGGCATGTAAAGCATTTCATAATATATCCAAATATAATTGACCTAATAATAATCTTGATGAACTCAACGACTCGAATGCAACATCTTTTGAAATATGTCATGAATGACTCCAAGTAATATCTCTAATATGAGCAAATGCACAGCGGAAGATTTCTTTCGTACCTGAGAATAAACATGCTTTAAAGTGTCAAACAAAAGGTTGGTGAGTTCATTAGTTTAACATAAATAATCATTTTATAATTTTAATAGACCACAAGATTTCATATTTTCATTTCTCATAAACATACGTCCCATGCATAGAGACAAAAATATCATTCATATGGATTGAACACCTGGTAACCGACATTCACAGTATGTATATGAGAATATCCCCATCATTCCGGGATCCTCCTTCGGACATGATATAAATTTCGAAGTACTAAAGCATCCGGTACTTTGGATGGGGCTTGTTGGGCCCGATAGATCTATCTTTAGAGTTCGCGTCAATTAGGGTGTCTGTTCCCTAATTCTTAGATTACCATACTTAATAAAAAGGGCATATTCGGTTTAATAATTCAACCATAGAATGTAGTTTCGATTACTTGTGTCTATTTCGTAAAACAGTTATAAAAGTTGCGCATGTATTCTCAGCCCAAAAATATAAAGGGTAAAAAGGCAAATGAAACTCACCATACTGTATTTCGTAGTAAAAATACATATAACATCATTGAACAAGTGTAAGGTTGGCCTCGGATTCACGAACGTATCAATATTGAGGTTCAATATTGTAGGAAAGGTACGTAGACGCAACGGAGATGATAATCACTAGATTTGACTCACGAGCATACCCATGAACCATACCCATCACCTCCATAGCCATAACCCATAATTTCCCTAGCCCTATCCTACTCATAAAACTTGTCTTGAAATGACCCGCTCATGACCTCGTCGTAATATTTTATGTATAATACTGATAATATTACTACTAATATTAATATAAATAGATTAATAATAATAATCTTTAATAATAAATAAAATATTAAATTTAATAAATAATGCGGAGTAATCAGGGAGATAAATGAATTATGAAATTAACCAAAACGTGTTCTTCGATATTTATAGAATGTTTCGGGACCCATTAACTCTGAAATTTCGGAGAGATGAAGGAAAAGGCAACCGCAATTTGCGGTATACATGAATCGTCCAAAATAGCCTGACTTTACATACATACATATGAATCGTCCAAAAAACTAGCTTATA
This sequence comes from Rutidosis leptorrhynchoides, assembly GCF_046630445.1. Lineage (NCBI taxonomy): Eukaryota > Viridiplantae > Streptophyta > Magnoliopsida > Asterales > Asteraceae > Rutidosis > Rutidosis leptorrhynchoides. The sequence continues at coordinate 323,385,104 of NC_092336.1, read as the reverse complement.
TATAGATTTAATATTATTTAATATTTAATATATTTAATCTTTAGAATTAATTAAATATTATATTATATTTACGCTCATGGTAAAAATATAATTTTTACAAAAATGACACGGTCGTAGTCTCACGACTCATGTACCACTTTCGGTTTTTTGTGCGCACTTTCGTACGTTTAGAAAACTGGCCTTTTACGTTACGCAACGTGTACCTTTATCAATAATTTGACTTACTCATCAATAAATTATCTTATAAAAAAATGTAACTTATAAAATTGAGCGTTGTGGTCATTTACTTTTATAAATCAGTGACTCGTTGTTTATCAAAATATTTTATTTTAAATTAAACGTTTGGTGACATGTACCTTTATTATTAACTAGACTTAAATTAATTAAAAACTAACCCACTCAAAGTGTAACTTAATATTTTGAGTGTTTTGGTCATTTCCTTTTATGAATCGACGTCTCGTTATATAACAAAATATATATTTAATCTTATCAGTTTAAATCAAAACGTTTTATGACTAAAATAAAATATATGTACATTTAAAATTTATAAACTTATACATAATACATATGTTTGAAATATTTATCTAATAATATAATATTTCACTTTTCAAAATTAATTATATTTCAAAGACCAATATATATATATATAACATTAAAATCGTGTGAATACTAGATATTGTTATATCACCTAACGGTTATGCTCAAAAACTTAATCTGATATAACTTATTTATGCGCCAACATTTACTTTGATTTCTCAAAGGCTCTAGTTAAAATATCTAATTATAAATCGAATCAATGAACAAGGGTTACTATCTTTTACCTAACTAATATATCTAATATACATAATCATGTTCTATATACGTTGCAAGTTATCAACCAAGTGTTATGAAATTCAATCCTCCACCAACCTTTGACTAATCCTTGATAAGAACACTGTCGTTCTTGCATGTGTATCATTTCACTAAATTTCCGAATACCGTTAAAAATGTAATAGTCTCTTAAATCATAGTGGACCTTACGACGGAGACTCGTGATCATAAATCAATGTATCTGATAATTCAATCATTTGATATTATCTTTTAATCTCGTCGATAAACTTACATCGAACAAATACGTTCGTATAAAGTATTATTCATTCAATACCTTGATAACATTTCCAACTTCATTAAATAGATCTCATAGCTTATATTCATATTAACTAATCCGTTCACTGTTTCATTAATATATTTCAATTTCATAATCACACCTATGAATATGTATATATCTTTATTTACACATAATTGTTCATGAATCGTCAGGCATGGTCAAAGAGTATTTGATTACATGAATATAGTTTCAAAACTTTCGAGACTCAACATTACAGATTTTTGCTTATCGTGTCGGATACATATAAAGATTAAAGTTTAAATTTGATCAGAAATTTCCGGGTCACTACAGATTGAAACCTTAAACGATTATGATTGCGAGCTTCGTTACCATCCCGGAAAGGTAAATGTAGTAGCCGATGCCTTAAGTCGAAAAGAAAGAGCGGTGCCTCTTCGTGTCCGAGCTTTAAACATTACCATCCACACAAACCTTAATAGCCAAATTCGGGTAGCCCAAGATGAGGCTCTCAAGGATGAAAACGTTTCACATGAGCTCTTGAAAGTGTCAACCAAAAGGTCAACCAAAAGGTTGGTGAGTTCATTAATTTAACATAAATAATCATTTCATAATTTTAATAGACCACAAGATTTCATATTTTCATTTCTCATAAACATACGTCCCATGCATAGAGACAAAAATATCATTCATATGGATTGAACACCTGGTAACCGACATTAACAATATGCATATAAGAATATCCCCATCATTTCGGGATCCTCCTTCGGACATGATATAAATTTTGAAGTACTAAAGCATCCGGTACTTTGGATGGGGCTTGTTGGGCCCGATAGATCTATCTTTAGAGTTCGCGTCAATTAGGGTGTCTGTTCCCTAATTCTTAGATTACCAGACTTAATAAAAAGGGGCATATTCGATTTCGATAATTCAACCATATAATGTAGTTTTGATTACTTGTGTCTATTTCGTAAAACAGTTATAAAAAAACAGCGCATGTATTCTCAGTCCCAAAAATATATATATTGCAAAAGCATTTAAAAAAAGGAATAATGAAACTCACCATACTGTATTTTGTAGTAAAAATACATATGAAGGCATTGAACAACTGAACAATGCAGGGCTGGTCTCAGATTCACGAACCTATATTCAATTATGTATATTAACACATGTAATGGTAATCGAAAATTTTTTATATTTTATTTAGTGATTTAATTATTATTTTAATAAATTATATGTTTTATCAAAAAATAATTTAAATATTTCTATTTTATGTATTTTAACTAAATAATTAGTATTCATTATAAAACTGTATAGATATGTTATATGTATTAACTATAGTGTTTATATAACTAAAAATCATTTGATAAAATAATATTAAATAAAAAGTTGTATTGCTTTATAGTAATATTATTAGTAAATATACTTAATAATGATAATAATAATAATTATGATTCTAAAAATAATAATACTTATAGTGATAGTAATATTAGTAGTAATGTTGATAATAACAATAATGATAGTTTTTAATGATAATCATACTTATAACAATAATGAAAATGATAATTTTAATAAAAATACTTTTGTTAATAATAACAAAAAATATTTTGATGATAATACTAATAATGGTATTAATAATAATAATAATAATAGTAATGATAATCAAAATACTTATTTTAATTTTAATAATAAGTATAATATTTATGTTAGTATATTAATAATAATAATAATAAAATAACAACAACAATCATAATAATAATAATAAAAATATCAAATTATACCTTAGAAGCATAAAAAAATAAACTGCCTTTGAGGGGACTCGAACCCACGACCTCCCGCTCATACAACCACACCCTAACCATTGCCCCAAATCTATCTTTCTGTATATATTTATATCCCGATTGTATTTAACTCGATTTTCCTGTCATCTTTAATACTCTCATTCATGAACATCACATATCATTCTTATATATATCGTATTACCTTCATCATAAGCTTATCATCTAAACACTATCATCATACATCATACGGTATACATATTTTCATCATACTCTTAACATATATATCATCGTCATCATCATCTCGTATCATCATAATCTCATCATCACTTATCATCATTTTCGTTTTCTTCATATCATCAAGACTCCTTTTAATCATCCTCACTATAATCGCCACCACCACCATATCATTATCATTATCTTATCTAACATCTTAAATCATCATCATCATGACACATCTTAACTAACTAGTGTGAGTTTGGGTTGTTGTGCAGGAACTCGCAAAGAAAAGAAAAATGGGCTTGCAAATTTTGGCCCATTTTTACAATTTCCATTCAAAAGTTGTAGTCCAAAGTTAAATGGCCCAAGATATGTGTTAGCTTCAATAATTAATCAGGATCGACATAATTAGTTGGAATGGATTGTGGGGTTCGGTTAGGAAAAAAAAACATAAAGAAAGAAGCAAGTGAAGCATCACTCATCTCTTCATTATTAAATCACTATCACCATCATAATTCTTTATTTAATAAATATAGAAATGAAAACAGGAAAAAAAACTTTATAGCAGCGATATTGCAGCAGGTTCATCAATGAGGTTTGTGGTTCGAATCAAAGAGAAAAATAGAAGTGAAACAGTAGTCCAGCGAGTTTGAGAATCAGCACTCTTTATGGTTTAAATGGTGGCGGTTTAAATGATGTTGGTTGCAGGCTGTAACAGGAACAAAAATAGCAGCAGTTCGATGGTTGTCTAAACAGAAGATAACGAGTAGGTGGTGATTGTGAGTTTACGGTTGAAGCAGGAAAAGTGATGGTTGTTTATGATGGGTTTGTGAGTGCACACAAAACATAAATGGGTTTCGTTGATTGGTTAATTGGTGGTGATTAAGTAAGTCTGTGATGGTGGTTATTATAGGTGACGGGATCCTATCAAAAGAATGAGATATAGAACGATGTAAGTGGGTTTAGTTACAAGGATTTGGAGAGAGAGAGAGAGAGAGAGAGAGAGAGGAGTGAGATAGGGTGGCGAGTGGTGGTGGACCGAAGGTGGTGAAAGTTACATCCAAAGTGGAACAGAAATAATTGCAACGTAACCGGTGGTTGTTGGTTGGGCTTTGGTTCAGACAGGAAACGAATGACATAAAGAAAAACGAAAATGGTGGTTCCTCATATGGTTGTCGATTGGTTAGGATAGATAGACACAAGTGATAGTGTAATGTGTTGATATATATAAAAGAGAAAAGAGAGGTTGGATGGATTCTCATACTCTAATCAAATATATATATATATATAGAGAAGATAGGGATATAATATATATATGTAAAATGTAAATCTACGTTTTAGTGGAAAGAAGAAACAAAAAAAAATAAAAAATCAAACACAGTATTACTCAAATTTCAAGAATTAAATAGTGCCAAATAGTTTAGCCATCAGTTGTTTTTGTAAGTTTACTACCGACACTATTAATAGGATAGTATTTCATGCCCCGTTTGTTAATTAGTGGCGGATTAAAAGTCTTCGGAAAAATCTCATATTTTTAAATTAACTAAATTTATTTATTTCGGTCATTATAGTATAAAATTCGATCATCAAGTACTAAATAAAAATTACATTAATTATTCATTCCCAACCCCCAAGTAAAATATAAAAAGTTTTAAAATTCAATGAGTAGCTCCTAAATACATATTTAATAATCCTAAAAAATTATATAACACATTTTCGGATCACCGTTTATTATAAAATTAAATAAGTTCATATTTAGACTTGCTTAATATCCTATCGGAACATTAAACGAGTATTACAATCATTTAATATTTATTTTCAATATATCTTATATATAAATATGTATGTACTTACTTTAATAATAATATCATATTTTATTTTTATTTTTTTTTTATTTTACATAATTGATTCCAACAATTAAATCATTTAATAATTATATTTAATATACATTAAATATACATATAGATTTAATTTCATAACAATTTAATTATGTCGTATTTTATTTTACATTTTTAGTTCTAACGATTAAATAGCATATCAATATTTCTAGTTATTATATATACATATATTTATTTACATATATGTATATGTATATATATATATACACACATTCATTTACAATTAATGGTTCGTGAATTGTCGGAAGCGGTCAAAGGGTAAATGGATTCATAAAAAAAATAGTTCAAAAATTTTGAGACTCAATATTACAGACTTTGCTTATCATGTCGGAATTATAATAAGACTAAGTTTAAATTTGGTCGGAAATTGCCGGGTCGTCACAATACCTACCCGTTAAAGAAATTTCGTCCCGAAATTTGAGTGAGGTCGTCATATCTAACAATAAGAATGTTTTGATGATGAATATTAGTTGATAAATAGAGTTTTATCATTATTGAGTAATATAGATAAAACGATTTGATTACTCAGAGCGTACGACTGAAACTATCACTAAATAGTGAAATGAGATAGATAAGTTTCATCATAACCTTTCACTAGTCATGGTTGAATTTAGAAAATAAGGTGCGTCTTAACTTTTGACGTAGAGGGTTGAATTCCGGAATTCAAGGGATTTAAAGAAAAATCTTCGAAATTTAAAAGATTTGATTCTTCGGCGAATAAGGACATTAGATCTCTATAATTAAATACGAGGATCTGCCTCGATTACTCTGTCTGATATTTCCATTATAAATTAAACTCTTCCGTTCAATTATTCTCATCATTCCTATACTTTATTTCTTAGTTCATACATCCAAACAATCGTAAAAATGCTTAATCCAGGTCTGATCCTTGTCCTCATCCTTACTATCGCAACAATCATTCTCCTTTTCCAACTTCTACCAGAGGAATTTGCTTTCTTCTACTTCGCCCTTGGGGTTATAGGGTTTTTGATTCTCCCGTGTCTTTATGTGGCGATAAACATTGATATACACGGTTTGTAATTCCTATGTTTGTGATCGGCTTTATATTTTTTTCCTTTATTTTTCGGAGCTCCATGCTCTTGTTTTCTCTTCCCGACTCCAAGTCAAGCGAATAATGGTTCAGAATTTGTAGATATAGAGTTCTAAACGATTATAATGTTCTAAGCAGGGTGGAACGTGATAGCACGATTTGATTTTCAAATTTATCAAAATACAGACGATAGAACTATCAAGAATATATTCTTCTTAATATGTTCGGAGGTTATGTAAAATGAAAGAGTTATGTAACATGACACATGATGATGGTATAATCTACTGTGAACCATCATCAGGTTTCATTAGAAACTCAGCATGACTTACTGTAATATAATCACGTTGATCAAGTGTCATTATATTATACTAACTCATGCATCAGTTCCCAACACTACTTCAAAAACATTCATATTTTAAGCTCAAAAGTTTACAGAATATAGAAACTAACAGTTTCTATATGATGTAGCATTGATAGCACGAATAGATTATTGATTTCAGATAAGAATACTTATGAAAATATCTTCAGAAATATGGAGGATATTTATAATGAAAGATACGATGATATCTTGGAATTTCTAATATCGATGGATGATGAAGAAGATTTATCTGTAAGGGTTTAGATTCGGAAGCAAGGTATTCGCTAAAGATTTCATCAGAAACGGAATCATTTGGATTCTTTGAAGTCAAACTTATTCTTTGTGATTTGTTCACGGCTTCCTTCATAGTTTTGCATAATCAGCTTTTCGGTACTAAATTTTCCATTGAATGTTTCCAACATAATGATACACAGGAAGCACGCAGAGGTATATAATTTCAGACGAGAATATTTATGAAAATATCCTCAGAAATATCGAAGATATTGATGAAGATATTTTGGAATTTCTAAGTTTGATGGTTGATGAGGAAGATTTTCCGCAAGATTTTAACATGAGTACAGAGCAAGATATTCGTTGAAGGTTTCATCGGATCCAGAATTACCCAGATTCTTTGAATATATGGTATGGTCCTTGTATTTGTCCTTGGTCTCCTTCGTGGTTACCTCAATCCATTTTCCAGTTCCAACTTTTCTGAGCTTTTCCAACATACTATTCTTTATCATCAAACTTTCGATGATTATGGTCGTTTACGGTTGTCTATGATTTCTGCTGCTTCATTAAGCTTTTTCAACATTCAGAGTATTGATTTGTGACTGAGTGCTTTTCAGAATTCCAGAAGGAGAGATCATAATTCTAAGAGATAAATGTCATACATATAACTGTTGATGTAGATATGCTGTGAGTTTTCAATGTACTGATTGCTGATTCCTGGTAATTGTTATGGCAGTTCTCGTTACAAGTTGCGGATGAGTAAATGACGAGACTTCAATAGATAAATATAGTGATTTGTCGGAGGAATTTAAACTAAGGAGCGATAAGGTTGCTGGTACATTTGCTGGTAATGTGGTGGAATATAAAAGAATCCTCCGGTATAAAAAGGGTAATTGTATATATCAGGATTATAGTAAGGCTACTTCGAATGAAAAGTCGAAGTTGACTTGCTGGAGCTGTGTCAAAATTTACTACTTTGAAAGGGATTACCAAGTTATTTTGGGTATTAATAATGCTAAAGGAGCTAACACAGATACGGGTTAAATGTTTTACTCAGGTTCCGAGTATTTTCAGGTGCATAATTATATGCGTCAATCTCTTCTTCTGTAGATGAAGTGCGGTTGGTTCATACTCTCGATTGAGGTGTTTTCAAGAATCATGAAAGGTTTGAACGTTGATTGTAATCGTCAAGATTCAAATGAAGTTTAAGATGAAATCAAGTGACAAACTTGAAGAATTGTTTAGTTTCATATGTTATAGTCAATATTTTAATTCATTTTAATTGTCCAATGTTGGTAGTCCACAGTTGATAGTCCACAGTTAGCAATTCACTAATTCATATACATTTTAATATATAATATTCGAATTAATTAATACGTATCGTGACCCGTATTTGTCTCAGACTCGATCACAACTCAAAGTATATATATTATTATAGAATCAACCTCAACCCTGTATAGCTAACTCCCGCATTACTGCATATAGAGTGTCTATGGTTATTCTAAATAATATATATAGATGCGTCGATATGATATGTCAAAACCTTGTATACATGTCCCGATATTTAAAGTGCGTAAAATAAATACAGAAATTAAATGACGATAAATTAAATGCGTAAAGTAAATAACAGAAATTAAATGACGATAAATAAAATTGCGAGAATGTAAATTGCGATAATTAAGTTGCGATAAATAAAGTGTAATCAGTTAGCTGGGAACAATTAGCTAGGAACAGTTAGCGTGAATTCTTAACATAATTTCATATTATTAATTAGTCTGTTTCTAATCAATTTTTATTGTGTCCATTATTTCTTCATTATGCCACTTGTTGAATTCTGATAGGTAAAAATTCAAATATAAAATTGAATAAAAATGGTTATTCTGCGGTAAACGGATACGTATATCTATGGATGTAACTAGGATAGTAAATAACTGTTGAATCATCTTTGAAGAATGTACAGTGTAACTTATTAATGTGAAATTTAAATATTACTCGGGTATTACCTACCCGTTAAAATATTTTCAAAATTAACACTTTGTACGAAAAAAATTTTAATTACAATCTTTATGAAAACATATTTACATATATATTTTCTTCAGAAGTAATCATGGATTCGTTGAGTTAATATGATATTAAACTCATTTGGTTTACCGTTAGAACTAGAATACATAATCTCTAAAACATTAGAGATTACATATTCGCCCTGTTGAACGAAGATAAATGATGCAGGACGTCATGTAGAACGATGATTATGCTCAGGGTACCGTTTGTGATGTTGAGGCGTGTGTTGTTGTGGTTTGTGTTGTTGCTGGTGGTACAGTTGATGCAGTTGATGTTGTTGAACTGGTACATTTTGCACCATATTTTCCAAGGCTACAACTCGGGTGCGAAACTCATTGACTTTATTACTCCGGGATGTTTGTCGGTATGAACGAGCGAATGAATAAGGTTTTGAATCTGACTTGTGATATAGTCGTGGCAAGATACTCTGGAAATGAGAGAGAAAATGGTGTTACCAACAGGTTCGCCGGTAAGTGCTTCAGGTTCTTCACCAAGAGTGCAGGTTGGTGAGTGGAAAGGATCGCCTTCTTCTTGTCTCCATTGATTTAGTCGACTACGAAACCATCAGATGAATTGGGAATGGCTGACTGGTTGATTCATTCTGGTGACACTGCTTTCGGAGTTTAAGTGAAACTACATATCGGAATAGCTGTCGGAATAATTATCAGAATAGTTATCAGAATCTAAGGGACTCGAAATGGTTGAGGGATTCATCTCGTACGATCAGATGAACGATTCTCGATAAGAAATAGATTATAGGATGTAGATTAGTACCCTGCAATACATAATTTACATATGTATTTATAATACTAAAATCCCATAAGTTACGGAGGAATCTACGGAAGCTGTCGGGCAAAGGTAACAATAACAGATACGCTAAGATATGAATTTATCTATACATTATTTATGCAGTCACTGCAATAAGATGTGTCTAAACTAAGAATGATAAGCAGATGTTTACCGACTAGAAATGATAAGCAAAACTTTTGACATGAAGACACGGTCGAAGTCCAGACTCACCAATGCATCCTAACGACTTATCAGTTAGACACACTAATGCAGATCCGGTTCACTAAGACCACCGCTCTGATACCAACTGAAAGGACCCGTCCTAATCCATCCGGACGAAGTCCATATCGATTATAAACGATTCACAACAGTTGGTTACATCGCGAGGTACTTGACCTCTATATGATACATTTTACAAATATTGCATCGTTTTTGAAAATACAATCTTTCATTACATCTAAAGTTGACGGCATGCATACCATTTCATAATATATCTAACTATAATTGACTTAATAATAATCTTGATGATCTCAATGACTCGAATGCAACGTCTTTTGAAATAAGTCATGAATACTCCAAATAATATCTTTAAACTAAGCAATTACACAGCGAAAGATTTCTTTCGTACCTGAGAATAAACATGCTTTAAAGTGTTAACCAAAAGGTTGGTGAGTTCATTAATTTAATATAAATAATCATTTCATAATTTTAATAGACCACAAGATTTCATATTTTCATTTCTCATAAACATACGTCCCATGCATAGAGACAAAAATATCATTCATATGGATTGAACACCTGGTAACCGACATTAACAATATGCATATAAGAATATCCCCATCATTCCGGGATCCTCCTTCGGACATGATATAAATTTCGAAGTACTAAAGCATCCGGTACTTTGGATGGGGCTTGTTGGGCCCGATAGATCTATCTTTAGAGTTCGCGTCAATTAGGGTGTCTGTTCCCTAATTCTTAGATTACCAGACTTAATAAAAAGGGGCATATTCGATTTCAATAATTCAACCATATAATGTAGTTTTGATTACTTGTGTCTATTTCGTAAAACAGTTATAAAAAAACAGCGCATGTATTCTCAGTCCTAAAAATATATATATTGCAAAAGCATTTAAAAAAAGAAATAATGAAACTCACCATACTGTATTTTGTAGTAAAAATACATATGAAGGCATTGAACAACTGAACAATGCAGGGTTGGTCTCGGATTCACGAACCTATATTCAATTATGTATATTAACACATGTAATGGTAATCGAAAATTTTTTATATTTTATTTAGTGATTTAATTATTATTTTAATAAATTATATGTTTTATCAAAAAATAATTTAAATATTTCTATTTTATGTATTTTAACTAAATAATTAGTATTCATTATAAAACTCTATAGATATGTTATATGTATTAACTATAGTGTTTATATAACTAAAAATCATTTGATAAAATAATATTAAATAAAAAGTTGTATTGCTTTATAGTAATATTATTAGTAAATATACTTAATAATGATAATAATAATAATTATGATTCTAAAAATAATAATACTTATAGTGATAGTAATATTAGTAGTAATGTTGATAATAACAATAATGATAGTTTTTAATGATAATCATACTTATAACAATAATGAAAATGATAATTTTAATAAAAATACCTTTGTTAATAATAACAAAAAATATTTTGATGATAATACTAATAATGGTATTAATAATAATAATAATAGTAATGATAATCAAAATACTTATTTTAATTTTAATAATAAGTATAATATTTATGTTAGTATATTAATAATAATAATAAAATAACAACAACAATCATAATAATAATAATAATAATCTCAAATTATACCTTAGAAGCATAAAAAAATAAACTGCCTTTGAGGGGACTCGAACCCACGACCTCTCGCTCATACAACCACACCCTAACCATTGCCCCAAATCTATCTTTCTGTATATATTTATATCCCGATTGAATTTAACTCGATTTTCCTGTCATCTTCAATACTCTCATTCATGAACATCACATATCATTCTTATCTATATCGTATTACCATCATCATAAGCTTATCATCTAAACACTATCATCATACATCATACGGTATACATATTTTCATCATACTCTTAACATATATATCATCGTCATCATCATCTCGTATCATCATAATCTCATCATCACTTATCATCATTTTCGTTTTCTTCATATCATCAAGACTCCTTTTAATCATCCTCACTATAATCGCCACCACCACCATATCATTATCATTATCTTATCTAACATCTTAAATCATCATCATCATGACACGTCTTAACTAACTAGTGTGAGTTTGGGTTGTTGTGCAGGAACTCGCAAAGAAAAGAAAAATGGGCTTGCAAATTTCGGCCCATTTTTACAATGCCCATTCAAAAGTTGTAGTCCAAAGTTAAATGGCCCAAGATATGTGTTAGCTTCAATAATTAATCAGGATCGACATAATTAGTTGGAATGGATTGTGGGGTTCGGTTAGGAAAAAAAATAACATAAAGAAAGAAGCAAGTGAAGCATCACTCATCTCTTCATTATTAAATCACTGTCACCATCATAATTCTTTATTTAATAAATATAGAAACGAAAACAGGAAAAAAAACTTTATAGCAGCGATATTGCAGCAGGTTCATCAATGAGGTTTGTGGTTCGAATCAAAGAGAAAAATAGCAGTGAAACAGTAGTCCAGCGAGTTTGAGAATCAGCACTCTTTACGGTTTAAATGGTGGCGGTTTAAATGATGTTGGTTGCAGGCTGTAACAGGAACAAAAATAGCAGCAGTTCGATGGTTGTCTAAACAGAAGATAACGAGTAGGTGGTGATTGTGAGTTTACGGTTGAAGCAGGAAAAGTGATGGTTGTTTATGATGGGTTTGTGAGTGCACATAAAACATAAATGGGTTTCGTTGATTGGTTAATTGGTGGTGATTAAGTAAGTCTGTGATGGTGGTTATTATAGGAGACGGGATCCTATCAAAAGAATGAGATATAGAATGATGTAAGTGGGTTTAGTTACAAGGATTTGGAGAGGGAGGGAGAGAGAGAGAGAGAGAGAGAGAGAGAGAGAGGAGTGAGATAGGGTGGCGAGTGGTGGTGGACCGAAGGTGGTGAAAGTTACATCCAAAGTGGAACAGAAATAATTGCAACATAACCGGTGGTTGTTGGTTGGGCTTTGGTTTAGACAGGAAACGAATGACATAAAGAAAAACGAAAATGGTGGTTCCTCATATGGTTGTCGATTGGTTAGGATAGATAGACACAAGTGATAGTGTAATGTGTTGACATATATAAAAGAGAAAAGAGAGGTTGGATGGATTCTCATACTGTAATCAAATATATATATATAGAGAAGATAGGGATATAATATATATATGTAAAATGTAAATCTACGTTTTAGTGGAAAGAAGAAACAAAAAAAAAAAAAAAAAATCAAACACAGTATTACTCAAATTTCAAGAATTAAATAGTGCCAAATAGTTTAGCCATCGGTTGTTTTTGTAAGTTTACTACCGACACTATTAATAGGATAGTATTTCATGCCCCGTTTGTTAATTAGTGGCGGATTAAAAGTCTTCGGAAAAATCTCATATTTTTAAATTAACTAAACTTATTTATTTCGGTCATTATGGTATAAAATTCGATCATCAAGTACTAAATAAAAATTACATTAATTATTCATTCCCAACCCCCAAGTAAAATATAAAAAGTTTTAAAATTCAATGAGTAGCTCCTAAATACATATTTAATAATCCTAAAAAATTATATAACACATTTTCGGATCACCGTTTATTATAAAATTAAATAAGTTCATATTTAGACTTGCTTAATATCCTATCGGAACATTAAACGAGTATTACAATCATTTAATATTTATTTTCAATATATCTTATATATAAATATGTATGTACTTACTTTAATAATAATATCATATTTTATTTTTATTTTTTTTATTTTACATAATTGATTCCAACAATTAAATCATTTAATAATTATATTTAATATACATTAAATATACATATAGATTTACTTTCATAACAATTTAATTATGTCGTATTTTATTTTACATTTTTAGTTCTAACGATTAAATAGCATATCAATATTTCTAGTTATTATATATACATATATTTATTTACATATATGTATATGTATATATATATATATATATATACACACATTCATTTACAATTAATGGTTCGTGAATTGTCGGAAGTGGTCAAAGGGTAAATGGATTCATAAAAAAAATAGTTCAAAAATTTTGAGACTCAATATTACAGACTTTGCTTATCATGTCGGAATTATAATAAGACTAAGTTTAAATTTGGTCGGAAATTGCCGGGTCGTCACAACGGTGTACCCTTATCGATTATCTCCGACCGAGATGGCCGTTTTGTTTCTAAATTTTGGCGTACCTTACATGAAGCGTTGGGGACGCGTTTAGACATGAGCACCACATATCATCCATAAACCGACGGACAAAGCGAACGTACAATTCAAACTTTGGAAGACATGCTATGAGCTTGTGTTATCGACTTTGGAAACGCTTGGGATAAGCACTTGCCTCTCGCCAAATTCTCCTACAATAATAGTTATCATGCGAGTATTAATGCTGCACCATTCAAAGCTTTATATGGCCGAAAATGTCGTTCTCCTCTTTGTTGGGCTGAAGTAGGAGACACACAAATCACCGGACCCGAACTCATTCATGAAACAACCGAAAAAATCGTTCAAATCCGATATAGGCTTAGGACGGCCCGAAGTCGTCAAAATAGCTATACCGATAAACGACGTAACGACCTCGAATTTCAAGACGGTAATCATGTAATGTTAAAAGTCGCACCTTGGAATGGTGTAATCCGTTTCGGGAAACGCGGGAAGCTAAATCCGCGGTATATTGGTCCTTTCGAAATATTGGAGCGTGTTGGAACCGTTGCTTATCGTTTAGATCTTCCACCTCAGTTGAGCTCCGTTCATCCTACTTTCCATGTATCTAACTTGAAAAAGTGCCTTGCTGAACCCGACATCGTCATCCCTCTTGAAGAGCTTACCATTAATGACAGACTTCATTTCGTGGAGGAACCGGTTAAAATTGTGGACACCTCCGTCAAGACGTTGAAATAAAGCCGAATCCCGATTGTCAAAGTTCGTTGGAATGCCAAAAGAGGACCCGAGTTTACTTGGGAAAGGCACTTGTTCCCGGTTCCGGAAACACAAGATCCCGAGGAAGAAACAACGACTACTACGCCTACTTAAATTTCGGGACGAAATTTCTTTTAAGGAGTAGGTAATGTAACATCCTGCCTTTTTCCGTTTACTTTTCCGTTTAACTACTTTAAATTCCGTTATATGTTTATAACATCTCCCATTAATACGCATTTTAAAAATATCTCGTTTAGGTAAATCACGCACCCACAACCGAACTCGAGGGACTAGTTTTGCCAAAGTGCCAAAGAGGTGACTAGCATTTGACTAGTCAACCCCACCTCCCATCTTTTTCATTTCCATTTTCCTTTTCTTTTACTACTTCCCTATTTTCTTTGAATTCTCCAATTTGAAGATTCATCATCTAAATCCGTTCAAGCAAGCATCAATCAAAACAAATTACATATTTGGAATCCTTGCAACTTCCTCTTCGATTCCATACCGATTTCATTACATTTGGGTAACTTTCTAAAATTACTAGATTTGGTGTTCTTGATGTTTTTAAGTTATAAAGTTGTTAATTAGTGTCTATGGCTCAAGTCTAACATGAATATATGATTTATATGTTTGATTTTGTTATTTGAAGTAAGTAGCATGAACATAAACTTTGGTGTGTTTGATTTGGTGATTTGGTTGTTTGAATGATGTTAAATGTTATAAATGCATGTATTAAATGTGTTCCTAATATCACTAGCTTCAATTTGATGTGTAGGTTGCTTGAGAAAACTCCATAAACTTGATTAGTGATTTTGGTGAATTTGGGTTAGGGTTTGATAAGTTTGAAATGAATATTTGATGCATTGAATGCCATGAATTATTGTTAGTAAGTAGTTAGTTGTATTGTATGCTTGATTATCTACAAAACGTCGTGTTTTATGTATGCATTAAATGCCCGAGTCATAAATGTGCACTTGTAAAATTTGAAGCATTAAATGTGTGCATTGATTAATCATTTGATTTGAAAAGTCGGTTATTGAAAATAATGTTTTCGGTTGGTGAAATGTGTTTAGTTGGGTTCCTTGTCAAATTAGCTTTCTAACGATATAAGGTGCGAGTTCTAAGTGTTAGCGGTTTGTAATTTATGCTTGAAAGAATTTTGATTTGGGACTTGAACAATTGAGACTGACCAGGTACCAGCACACGACCAATGCCGCGGCGCGGCAATCCTGGGTCGCGGCGTGACCTAAGCCGTGTTCCAGGTTCTGTTTTCGTGGTCCATTTCACGTAAAATGTTTGGCATGCTATGGACCTCCGATTCACATGAGACTTGTTCTAACATGCTTATATATGAAAATTTAGCACAGAAAAATAGTTCGGGACCCGACCCGAATGCGTTGACTTTTTCATTGACTTTGACCGACCAAAGTTTGACTTTTTGTCAAACTTAACCGAATGATTATGCAATCTTTCTAACATGATCCTATACTTGTATCTTACATGAAACTTGACAATTTGATTCACATGCTACATAATCGAGTCGTATTGAGCCATAGGACTAATTGAACATCTTTGACCAATTGTGACTATCGTTATTGATACAACCTATTTGTTTAGGTCGATACTAGCATTGTTCTTGCACACGTTACTCGTTGAAGTAAATTTACATTCATACACTCAAGGTGTGATCATAGTCCCACTTTTCAAATACTTTTATTCTTTTAAAATCGAGGGATGAGAAAACATATACATTACATACTTATATATACTTTTCACATGTGTATATATACTTTTCATACTTTGATACTTTGAATACTATACGAAAGCAAAGATACATACGAGTTAGAACGAAAATCCTCAAGTCCAATTATCATTAGTTACACTTGTAGGGTGTAAGCGAGAAATTATGTTGTGTGGCCATGCGTGTTTGACGAACCCTCATTCAGATGAATGAAACGTACTTTCAATGTATAGTGTAGCTTCTAACACTATTATGCAGAGGTAAGATTCATTTAAGCTTGATAATTGGGTGCTCGTGATACAAACACATCTTTTGAGATGTATACACTTGATAAACGATTTATACTAAACCTTGTGATACAAATATACTTTATGCATACAACTATGATTTCACCAACGTTTTCGTTGACAGATTCTTTTATGTTTTCTCAGGTCCTTGAATGATTAATGATACATGCTTCCGCTCATTCTTTTTGATACTTGCATTGGATGTTTTTCAAATTGTGTCGCATATGTTTCATTTGTACTTTAAACTTTGTTATGTAACTAGTTGTCGAACTACTTTGTAAACCTTGAAACATCCATACTTATGAAATGAATGCAACATGTTTTCAGTCAAACGTTGTCTTAAAGACTTATGACCATGTAACGGGACCTAAGTAGTCGGCGCCATGAAACATGATTTGGTTGGGTCGCTACATCAAGTATCATGGCAAAGGTCTTGAAAAAGTTTACCGGCAAAAAGTTTTTCGAGATGAAGTCTCCAAAAAAAAAAAATATTTGATGAAGGAGCAGAACTAAATAAGAGAAATGCCGAAGAGAACTCGACCGAAAATGATTATCAAATGAAGAAAAAGTTCAAAAGTGCTTCTCAAAATACTTCAGCACTTCTATCTATCCAAATAAAAGTCTGTATGAAGACTACATTACCATTTTATCTCACCCTTCAAAAACAACTTCACTACCACTCCAAAATTCCTTCTCCATCATTGACAAATAACCCATAAAGCTGAGATTACTACCGTTCTCACGTTAGCAGAAAGGATTTGTGTCTTTATCAAGCCTATGACAATGGGTGCAGCATGACTGGCTATGAGCGTATTCATTTCTTAGATCTATAGGGAATCCTAAACACTTGAGTGATTTGAGTGACCCGTGAAAGCTAGCCTATGTCATGTAACCTCCTCGCATACTTGCAGAGATAATTTCAGTCCTAACATAGATGACTCACCTTATCTTTTTGCTCTTATAATAAAAGCAAACTGCTTAGGCTATTAGAAAAGAAACGCCGAAAAGATTCTTTAAAATGAGAGTTTGCTTGAGGACAAGCAAAGTCTAAGTGTGGGATATTTGATATCGGCTAAAAAGTCACGTTTTCACCCCGGTATTAAGGCCCAAAAACAAGAAAGATTCGAACTTTATCGGCAAAATACCCACTTCATTGGTTAGAATTGAAGAACAAGTATTACGAAGACGGTGCAAAAAGAATCAAGAGAATCGGAGCTAAAACGAAGATTCTAGTGCGAAAACGGTGAAAGACAAGAAATCAAGTTACGATCCAGGGAATTCAGGCTGACCAGCAAGCCATACGACCAGCCATATAGCTTGCCAGTATGGAAACGGCCTGCCATATACGTGCCACCACACGAGCCACCAAACGGCCTGCCTTGCATACGGCCTACCAAATACGGCCTGCCATACGGCCTGCCAAACGGCCTGCCAGGCGTATTTGGCAATTTTCAAGTCTATTTAAAAGGTCTTTGTCATTCATTCTAACACACACTTCAATTCACTTCTTTCTCTCTCTTGTACAATACTAGTCATACTTTCAAGGCCCTCTCACCTCTGAGCAGGAAATTAAGTACCCGGGGGCGAACGCTGAAGATTGTATTAGGAGCGGTCTGGAGTCTTGAAGTTGTCACTTTTGTATTCAAAACTCGTTTAATCTACTGGTACTTCTATTCTTTATCTTATATAATGTTTTATGATATTATTGCCATGATTAGCGAGTAGTTATCTTTAGTGTATGCTATGATGTAAGCAGGTATAATGCCGAAATAATATTATGATTTGTGTATGCTGTTGAAATGCTTTCCGATTATGCTTTAAACTCAATCGCTTTTCCAACTAATAGAACGTAGTTATAGGCTCTTTTATTGGGAAGTCGCGAACCCCGATTCAGAGTACACTATCTGTGTCACCCATTGGTAAGAGAAGTCTATCGGATACAACGTAAGATCGACTGAGGCACACCGATTGTAGTAAGTCTATCAAGCTTTGGATTCTGACTGAGGACTCTTTCGTAGCGAAACATCTGACTAGACCCCTAGTACATTGTCGATCCTAGACCATGCTAGTGTAGTCACCAAGCATATAAACTTCGTACGTGCACGCTGAAGTACATCGGTTGTTGTAATATGTACCTCTGCTAAGTAAGGCCATGGAACACGGTTAGTGTTGACCAGTACACTGCACCATAATGCGGTCTCAAGCATTGCACCACGCTTGAGGGATTCTTAGTTAATTAAGGAACTGTTGGTTTAGACACATAAAGGATTGGACCGTTAGGATAACCGAACATGTTCATGGAAGTCAGACTTGACTTGGCCATGGTGTTCTTTATGGTTGAACTCTTTTTAAGGGCCTAACTATCTTTTACCAATCATTAACGAAAGCATTGAAGCACATCACGTCTCTCGGATATGGTACACCATGTATTCTATTATGCTTAAGAAAGTTTAGACCATTTTGGAATGTTAATACATCACCCAACCGAGTCGCTCAATTGGATGAGCCGTCTGAACATGTATGCCTGTAGTCAGAATGCACGGGCATCGGGGGTAAGGGACGTTGCTGTCTATTCAGAATCTTCAAGCCTAACGCAGCACCCAGTGACATGTCTTATGACAGGGGCGTTTAGGACCAGTGTAATGAATACAGGGCCCCTGCCTATTCATGAGCCAGCATTCCATAATCTCGGCAGAGTAACTGATGAAGTCATAGTATGCACTTACTTTAACCTTATCTGAATTATAAATTTTATCGCATTTACTTTATCTATCTTATAAACTAGAAAATCCCAAAAATAAATATTCACTACTCCCTAACTATCTTAGGTTACAATATAGGTTCGTTGTTACTGATATCTCAAAAATACGACTCGAGGTTATACTTCCCTTACTTATAAGGAGTAGTAAGATTTAGGCCCTGCTAAATATAAATTTAAAACAGTACCCTCTCCCACGAGTGGCTGATCCTGGAGAGCCGTGGCCTAACGACACCGCGCAAATACAAACTGTACGTTTCGGCCATATCAATCAACTTGGATAATTAAGGTTTATTAAGCTAAATTAAAGTGCAAGGTTTAAAGTGAAAAATGTAAACCCAAATCACCCTAAACCCTAGCCGATTTTTAGAGTGAAAAATTACCCTCTTACCCTCTAAATTTTCGACACCCATCACCACCATAACTTCCTCATGAAGTCTACTTGTTCCCTAAGTAATTCCTTATTAAAACCTAATTCTAGAATCCTCCTATCCTCCCTATAAATAGAGACCTAGGCTAAACCATTTCATGTACCCAATCATAAACAAATCCCTCACTCAAAAATCTCTCTCTCCCTCTCTAGATTTCGGCCAAAAACCGAAATCCCCACCATCCATCGAAATCCTCAAGGGTTTCCAAGAAAACTTCAAGTGTTCTTCGCGTTCTTCGTGTTCTTCAAGAATCTTCAAGGTGTTCTTCAAGATATTCAAGGCTTTGATCTTCCATCTTCATCAAGTTCTTCTTTTCTTCGTTAGTCATCTTCGAATCTTCAAGGTATAATAAAAACCCTAAACTATTTACATAAACTTTGATCTTTGTTAATTCATATTCATATTATAAACATGTTATACATAGGTAATTACATAAGAACAAACCTAGATCTACATGTAAAAAAATAATAATAATAAATCTATACATATATGTATGTATGTCGACTAGGATAAAAAAAAAGGGGGAAGAAACTTTGATCTTTAAAACCCTAAATACAATTAAGAGATTTGTTAGTATTTAATTAAGGAAACAAAATAGCTATATATACATATACATATATATCAACACATATACATATATACATGTAAAAAATAAATTTTTATATACATATATATACATATACACGACATTATATATGTATACATACTAAAACCCTAAACCCTAATTTAAATTATACTACTTCAATTAAAACCCTAGTTTTATTAAAAACTTAATTAATTATTAAACCCTAATTCATTAAACCTAACCCTAATTATTTAATACAACTTTAATTATTAAACCCTAATCATTACCTAATCATTACTACATTAAATAAAACCCTAATTTACTAAACCCTAATTTATGAAACCCTAGGACATTAATTACTAAACCCTAGTTATTAAATACTACTTTAAATAACTAACTCTAATTAATGAAACCCTAATACTACTTATACTATTAATTAACATGTATACACTATTACTATTACTAGCACCTATAACCTACTACTTATATTATAACACTTAAGAACCTTTTGGGATATGTATTAGAGATGTATAGATCTTCGAACTTTCTTGACGAATGGTTCTACGAGACTCTAGGCAGAGGGTTTGGACTTCCGATTTAAAGGGTCCTATGGCTCAAGCCCCTAGATCTGAAATGGCCATTCGAAGGGAAAGGGGTGATTGGAAGCTGATCTAATACGACAAGTATCCTAAAATGGAAAACACTCTTTAAGTAGAAACTTTCTAAGTATAGAAACTTACTAGGAATAGAAACTTAGTGAAACAAACTATACATAAACACGTACTTAAACTCAAACATGGGCAAAACACTTAACTACTCTTAAATGTCAATAGGTTGACTTTCTTGCTCACTCGTTCAACTCTCTATTCCGAGGAATAACTCTCTCTCTACTTACTAAGGTGAATTCATAGCCCCTTTTTATTGCTAGCAAACTTATTTACTTTTACTTGGGGTGAGACACATGCTGTTTTTACTTTTTACACTTTAGACACAAGTACCAAACTGTTAAACTATGCTATACCCGGCTATGTTCGACTAAGTCCCTATAGTGATATCTTTAATTGCTGCGGCATGCTTAATTATTGGGGGTAGGCCTATCGGGAGTAACATCCCCGATACATTTGACTAAGTCTTTGTATTACTTGATAATGAAATTAAACCGACAAGGACAGACACAACTTGTCATGGGGCAAATTTAAACGTTTAGTCTAAATATCTCGCTTTGGCATAACTTTAGATCCTGCGGGAGATCAAATTTACAAACTAAATCTTGTGGTCTAAAATAACGGTCAAACTTTTTTTAAACCTATGAACTTCACTCAGCCTTTTTGGTTGACACTTTTGCATGTTTTGTCTCAGGTGCTGTTTGATACAAGCTTACTTATCTACTGCTTATGTGATGCTACTTGGACATAGGATCAAGAGATTATCGCATATTTAACTATTGCATTTAAACATTTACTTTATTCCATTGTAACGACATTTCATTTTCCGCGGCGTACTCATTAAAGTTAATTTTCTCATTTAGTATTGTTCTCGTTATTATAATATGTTGGTATATTTTGGTATTAAGTCACATTTCGCCCAGGCCCTAACTGGGGGTGTGATAATATATATATATATATATATATATATATATATATATATATATATATATATATATATATATATATATATATATATATATATATATATATATAATAATTTAATTATAATAATATAATAATATATAATTTAACTAATAAGAAGATCAAATCCTGTACATAAGATGATAAGAGCCACCCCACTAGTTTTAGATCCGTGAGTTTTTGGTTTTTGAAAAGGAATCGACATACATGCATATATATCCATTCCATCCCACATTTATTATAATTAATAATTTTTTAATAATATAATAAATATAATATAATAATAATAATAATAATTAAAATATAAAAAATAAAAATAAAATAAAATGTGGCTTAAGCCACCATATTCTTACAACATTTCATGAAGTAATAAGAACTACATGTGGTGAAAGGACCCATTCATATCGATTATAAACGATTCACAATAGTTGATTACATCGCGAGGTTCTGACCTCTATATGATACATTTTACAAATATTGCATTCCTTTTTAAAAGACAAACTTTCATTACATCGAAAGTTGACAGGCATGCATACCATTTCATAATATATCAAACTATCAATGACTTAATAATAATCTTATTGAACTCAACGACTCGAATGCAACGTCTTTTGAAATATACCATGAATGACTCCAAGTAATATCTCTAAAATGAGCAAATGCACAGCAGAATATTTCTTTCATACCTGAGAATAAACATGCTTACAAGTGTCAACCAAAAGGTTGGTGAGTTCATTAGTTTATCGTAATCAATCATTTCCATAATTTTAATAGACCACAAGATTTCATTTTTCATAAATAACAGTACACTCGCAAGTGTAATAAAAATCCATTCGTATGATGAACACCTGGTAATCGACATTAACATAATGCATATAGAATATCCCCGTATACTCGCAAGTATGTCATAAATATTGGCAATCACAATCACCATTTAAATCGAAGTACTAAAGCATTCCAAATTCTAGAATGGGGTTTGTTAGGCCCATAGATCTATCTTTAGGATTCGCGTTAATTAGGGGCCATTTTCCTAATTCTTAGGCTACCAGACTTGAAAGGGCGATATTCGGTTTAATAATCCAACCATAGAATGTAGTTTTAAGTACTTGTGTCTATTTCATCAAACATTTATAAAAGCAGCGCATGTATTCTCAGTCCCAAAAATATATATTGCAAAAGCATTTAAAAAGGGAGCAAATGAAACTCACGATACTATATTTTGTAGTAAAAATACATATGACGAAACTGAACAATGCAGGGTTGGCCTCGGATTCACGAACCTAAATCATTTATATATATATTAACACATATAATGGTAATCAAACAAATTTATAGATTATTAGTGATTTATTTGTTATTTTAATTTTGTGTTTCATTAATAATGTAATTAACTGTATTTACTTTATAAAAAAAATATTAATATAGTTATGTTATATGTAATAATTATATCTTACATAAATGATATTTGTTGTAATAGTAATAATAATACTAATGATAATATTAGTAATACAAATAATGATAATGGTAATAGTAATGTTAAAAATAATAATTTTAATGTTAAATGTAATAATGATGATGATAATAATAATAATAATGATAATAATTGTGATGATCCGGGAATTTCCGATCAAATTTAAACTTTAATCTTTATATAATCCCGACACGATAAACAAAAATCTGTAATGTTGAGTCTCCAAAGTTTTGAAATCTATATTCATGAAATCAATTACCCTTTGACCATGCCTAAAGATTCACGAACAATTATGTGTAAATAAATATATATACATATACATGTGTGATTATTAAATTGAGATATATTAATAAAACATTGAACGGATTAGTTGATATGAATATAAGCTATGAGATCTATTTTATGAACTTGGAAATGCTATCAAGGTATTGAATGAATAATATATTACATAAACGTATTTGTTCGATGTAAGTTTATCGACGAGATTAAAAGATAATATCAAATGATTGAATTATCGGATACATTGAACTATGATTATGAGTCTCTGTTATGAGGTCCACTTTGAATTAGGAAACCCTTACTTTTTTAACGGTATTCGGAATAAATGGTAAAGTGATTTACAAGTAAGGACAAAGTATCACTTATTGGGAGTTAGACAAAAGTTAGTGGAGAATTGAATTTCATAATACTCGATTGATCATATAGAAGGAATAATTGGGATAAGATTCGTTGACTAGATAAACCCATTTGATATGTTATATTAAGATATATTATTTAGAAAGTTAAGGAAATTAAACTAAACATTTACGCATAAAAGAATGAAATCAAATTAAAGTTTTAAAGCATAAACGTTATAGGATTTTCGATTATGTAAATGATCTTAAATTTTATAATTAGTTTTGAGAGGTTAACTAGTATGTTATTAGATAAATATTTCGAAAATATGTATAAGATTATAAATTTTAATTTAAATTAGTCATAAAACGTTTTGATTTAAACTAATATTATTAAATATGTTTTGATAAATAACGAGTCTATGATTTATAAAAGGAAATGACCAAAATACTCAAAAGATTAAGTTACACTTTGAGTAGGTTAGTTTTTCATTAATTTAAGTCAAATTATTAATAAGGGTATGAGTCACAAAACGTAAAAGGCTAGTTTTCTAAACATATGAAAGTGCGCTCGAAAAACCGAAAGTGGTACATGAGTCGAGAGACCACGCCCGTGTCATTTTTATAAAAATTACATTTTTACTACGCACGTAAATATAATATAATATTTAATTAATTCTAAAGATTTAATATATTATATATTAATTAATAAATAAAACGTGTTATATATGTTACATGTAGAGAAAATGGTGTCGGCAAGATAGATTAGTCAAATGAGGGGGTTGGTGGCTAACATGTCTTTAAAACCGAATTCGACTCATTTTGTGATTCATTTCTTATTCTTTCTTCTTACGGAGTATTATCCTTTACATTAATTAAATTATTATTATTATTAATATTAAGATTATTATTAGTATTAGTATTATTAAGAGTGATATTATTATTATTATACCTAAAATACTACGACGAGGTTCTGCCCAAATGTTTTCAAAACTAGTTATGGAGTAGGATAGGGCTAAGGAAATTATGGGTTATAGCTATGGAGGTTTTGGGTATGGATCATGGGTATGCTCGTGAGGTCAATCTAGTGTTTATCATCTTCGTTGCGCCTACGTACCTTTCCTGCAATATTGAACCTCAATATTGATACGTGAGTACTTGCAAATTAATTTTTATACATTAATAGTGTATACCTGACTAGTGCTCGAGAATATAGGATTATGCATGCTTGTACTTTTGATATTACCTTTAGATAGGATAGACTGAATCTTGAAGTTAGTTACACCTGCGGTTAAGATAAGGTATAAGATATGCATGTCCTTGGAAAGCTAACGAAAAATTAAGAACTTTTCCTTTAGATACCGAAGGGTTTTGTCGGATGGAATAGAAGTTATCGTCAAATGAATTTTTGTATTATTATTAAAAATGATTATTATTATCGTCGTTATTATCGTCGTTCTAAATTTTATTTAATTATTATTATTATTAATAAAAGGTATTACCATTAATAATTATTATTAATATCGTTATTATCATTAAAAATTACAATTAGTATTATTATTATTCTTATTATTTATATCATTTAACTAGTTATTAGTAATTACCCCTATCATAATATTCATTATTACTAGTAACACTAAATTATTATAATTAATATTATTATCATTAGAATGAACGCGATATAAAAGACGATTTAAAAACTATTAACTAATTGATTAGGAAATAATGAGTGTGAGTATCATGATGAAATTAAAATATAGTAAGATATTGATTTAGATAAAATTATCGTTCTTGTTATTTTTTTTTTATTATTAAAAGTATCTTTGGTATTAAAACTTTATTTTAACAAAAAGTATCATTTAATAGAAATGTCAATATTATTATAAAATATCATTACTATTATCATTTTAAATAAAATTATCATTTTAAATTTAATATTAAAAAGTATCGTAAATATTAGAGAAATCATAATTTGAATTATCATTTTGTCATAATATCATTTTAGTAAAAATAGACATTGATTTTATTTAATAAAATAATAATGATTATTATTACAAAATAATACGATTTTTACTTATTATGATCATCAATGTTATTTTATCAAATAAATGTGTAATACAAAGATATTTTACTACGTATAATATAATTACATTAAAAATACTTATCATATTGTCTTTATAAACCTTATAAATTTTATTACCTAATATACATAAGAGTATAATTTATTATATAAATTTTAATAATTTTATTTATTAATAAATGAATTATGTTATTTACTCTAATAAATCTTTTAAAAATATTTAAAATATAAAATGACGATATTTAATATATATAATAATCAGTCTGGAAATCATTTTGTGTCAAATTAAATTTTGTTGACTGTTGCATATTAGTCTCGAGCATTAGGATTGTGGTACACTCTGACATAACCAAAATTGTTAAACAAATATTGACCAACATATAAATATATAATTAATATAGGTTCGTGAATCCAAGGCCAAACCTTACACCTGTTCAATGATGTTATATGTATTTTTACTATGAAATACAGTATAGTGAGTTTCATTATTCCCTTTTTAAATGCTTTCGCAATATATATTTTGGGACTGAGAATACATGCGCTACTTTTATAACTGTTTTACGAAATAGACACAAGTACTTAAAACTACATTCTATGGCTAGATTATTAAACCGAATATGCCCCTTTTTATTAAGTATGGTAATCTAAGAATTAGGGAACAGACACCCTAATTGACGTGAACTCTAAAGATAGATCTATCGGGCCCAACAAGCTCCATCCAAAGTACCGGATGCTTTAGTACTTCGAAATTTATATCATGTCCGAAGGAGGATCCCGGAATGATGGGGATATTCTTATATGCATATCATTAATGTCAGTTACCAGGTGTTCAATCCATATGAATGATTTTTGTCTCTATGCATGGGACGTATGTTTATAAGAATCGGATATATGAAATCTTGTGGTCTATTAAAATTATGATATGATTATTTATGATACACTAATGAACTCACCAACCTTATGGTTGACACTTTAAAGCATGTTTATTCTCAGGTGTTAAAGAAATCTTCCGCTGTGCATTTGCTCATTTTAAAGATATTACTTGGAGTCTTTCATAGCATATTTCGAAGAACGTTGCATTCGAGTCATTGAGTTCATCAAAGATTATTATTAAATCAATTTATAGTTGGATAGTGGATATTATGAAATGGTATGATGCCTGTTAATTTTTGATGTAAAGAAAGATTGTTTTTTTAAAAACGAATGCAATGTTTGTAAAATGTATCATATAGAGGTCAAATATCTCACAATGTAATCAACTATTGTGAATCGTTTATAATGTATATGAACGGGTCCTTTCAGTTGGTATCAGAGTGGTGGTCATAGCGAACCAGGTCTGCATTAGTGTGTCTAACTGATAAGTCGTTAGGATGCATTAGTGAGTCTGGACTTCGACCGTGTCTGCATGTCAAAAGTTTTGCTTATCATTTTATATCGAAAATTAACTACTTATCATCCTCAGGAAATTACCTGCTTATCATTTTTAGTTTAAGACACGTCTTGCTGCATTGATTGCATGAATAATGTATAGACAAAAATTCATATCTTAGCATATCTGCTAAATCATATCTTATCGTATCTATTACTTTAAACTTTGCCTGACATATCCCGCAATGTCCTCTGTAATCTATGAAATCTTTTGATATATATATATATATATATATATATATATATATATATATATATATATATATATATATATATATATATATATATATATATTCTATGTAATTAGAATACCAATCGTTAGCCAAAATCATTTCATATCGGAAAAAAAAAAATCCTTTATCCAATCGTACGAAATGGAATTCGTCATCAGTTCAAGTCACTCAGATTCCGAAATGGAATCCCATTCAAGCTCTGAAAGCAGTGTGACCGGAATAGATCAACCAATCAGTCATCACCTATTCTGGATGAATTGGGGATGGGTTCGTAGCCTCCTCAATCATTGGAGACAAGAAGAAGGTGATCCCTTTCATCCACCAAATTGCCCTCTTGACGAAGAACCTAAAGCACTTACCGGTGAACCTGTCCGAAATACCATGTTCTCTCTCATTTCCAGAGTATCTCGTCACGATTATATATTACATCAAATTTTAGATTTTATTTATCCGCTCGTCCAAACCGACAATCACCCCGGTGTAATAGAAGAAGTCAACGAGCTTCGCGCTCGGGTAGTGGCTTTGGAGAATATGGTGCAGAGATTACAAACACCAGCAGCAGCATTAGCAAAATAACCAGTACCACTATCATCAACGCCAACAGTACCATTACCACCTCCAACCACAACCGCGTCGTAAACCTCAACTTCACAATCGGTCCCACGAGCATCAACGTCATACACACCATAGATACCAAGGAGTACCAACAACAATAACTGACGAAGTATTAATTCATAACTTCATTGGAGAAACATTCCGCGGAGATTACGTAATCTCTAAAGTCTTAGAGATTATCTAATCTAGCCCTAACCATAAATCAGTTAAGCGAACCAAAATGATAGAAGGAAGAGTAGAAACCCTGACAAAAATGGTGTGTGATTAACAAGCTAAACTTGCTTTACCAACATCATCAACAGTACCGTCAGCGTTACCAGCATCGTCAGTACAGTCAACATCCGAATCAACAACACCGATAACATCACAAACTCCGTCAGTTCAAGAATCACTGTGGACATCATTACGAATCAATAACGTGTATATTGTATCAACGAGTTATGAAGAATTAACTCATTCCCTCTGAAGAAATTATATGTATATTATATATATATATATAGATACCAACTGAAATGTCCCGTTCTTATTGATTAAAAACGTTCCATATTAATTGATTTCGTTGCGAGGTTTTGACCTCTATATGAGACGTTTTTCAAAGACTGCATTCATTTTTAAAACAAACCATAACCTTTATTTCATAAATAAAGGTTTAAAAAGCTTTACGTAGATTATCAAATAATGATAATCTAAAATATCCTGTTTCACACGACCATTACATAATGGTTTACAATACAAATATGTTACATCGAAATCAGTTTCTTGAATGCAGTTTTTACACAATATCATACAAACATGGACTCCAAATCTTGTCCTTATTTTAGTATGCAACAGCGGAAGCTCTTAATAATCACCTGAGAATAAACATGCTTAAAACGTCAACAAAAATGTTGGTGAGTTATAGGTTTAACCTATATATATCAAATCGTAACAATAGACCACAAGATTTCATATTTCAATACACATCCCATACATAGAGATAAAAATCATTCATATGGTGAACACCTGGTAACCGACATTAACAAGATGCATATATAAGAATATCCCCATCATTCCGGGACACCCTTCGGATATGATATAAATTTCGAAGTACTAAAGCATCCGGTACTTTGGATGGGGTTTGTTAAGCCCAATAGATCTATCTTTAGGATTCGCGTCAATTAGGGTGTCTGTTCCCTAATTCTTAGATTACCAGACTTAATAAAAAGGGTCATATTCGATTTCGATAATTCAACCATAGAATGTAGTTTCACGTACTTGTGTCTATTTTTTAAATCATTTATAAAACCTGCATGTATTCTCATCCCAAAAATATTAGATTTTAAAAGTGGGACTATAACTCACCTTCACAGATTTTTACTTCGTCGGGAAGTAAGACTTGGCCACTGGTTGATTCACGAACCTATAACAATATATACATATATATCAAAGTATGTTCAAAATATATTTATAACACTTTTAATATATTTTGATGTTTTAAGTTTATTAAGTCAGCTGTCCTCGTTAGTAACCTACAACTAGTTGTCCACAGTTAGATGTACAGAAATAAATCAATAAATATTATCTTGAATCAATCCACGACCCAGTGTATACGTATCTCAGTATTGATCACAACTCAAACTATATATATTTTGGAATCAACCTCAACCCTGTATAGCTAACTCCAACATTCACATATAGAGTGTCTATGATTGTTCCGAAATATATATAGATGTGTTGACATGATAGGTCGAAATATTGTATACGTGTCTATGGTATCTCAAGATTACATAATATACAATACAAGTTGATTAAGTTATGGTTGGAATAGATTTGTTACCAATTTTCACGTAGCTAAAATGAGAAAAATTATCCAATCTTATTTTACCCATAACTTCTTCATTTTAAATCCGTTTTGAGTGAATCAAATTGCTATGGTTTCATATTGAACTCTATTTTATGAATCTAAACAGAAAAGTATAGGTTTATAGTCGGAAAAATAAGTTACAAGTCGAAATTGTAAAGGTAGTCATTTCAGTCGAAAGAACGACGTCTAGATGACCATTTTAGAAAACATACTTCCACTTTGAGTTTAACCATAATTTTTGGATATAGTTTCATGTTCATAATAAAAATTATTTTCTCAGAATAACAACTTTTAAATCAAAGTTTATCATAGTTTTTAATTAACTAACCCAAAACAGCCCGCGGTGTTACTACGACGGCGTAAATCCGATTTTACGGTGTTTTTCGTGTTTCCAGGTTTTAAATCATTAAGTTAGCATATCATATAGATATAGAACATGTGTTTAGTTGATTTTAAAAGTCAAGTTAGAAGGATTAACTTTTGTTTGCGAACAAGTTTAGAATTAACTAAACTATGTTCTAGTGATTACAAGTTTAAACATTCGAATAAGATAGCTTTATATGTATGAATCGAATGATGTTATGAACATCATTGCGACCTTAAGTTCCTTGGATAAACCTACTGGAAAAGAGAAAAATGGATCTAGCTTCAATGGATCCTTGGATGGCTCGAAGTTCTTGAAGCAAAATCATGACACGAAAACAAGTTCAAGTAAGATCATCACTTGAAATAAGATTGTTATAGTTATAGAAATTGAACCAAAGTTTGAATATGATTATTACCTTGTATTAGAATGATAACCTACTGTAAGAAACAAAGATTTCTTGAGGTTGGATGATCACCTTACAAGATTGGAAGTGAGCTAGCAAACTTGAAAGTATTCTTGATTTTATGAAACTACAACTTTTGGAATTTATGAAGAACACTTAGAACTTGAAGATAGAACTTGAGAGAGATCAATTAGATGAATAAAATTGAAGAATGAAAGTGTTTGTAGGTGTTTTTGGTCGTTGGTGTATGGATTAGATATAAAGGATATGTAATTTTGTTTTCATGTAAATAAGTCATGAATGATTACTCATATTTTTGTAATTTTATGAGATATTTCATGCTAGTTGCCAAATGATGGTTCCCACATGTGTTAGGTGACTCACATGGTCTGCTAAGAGCTGATCATTGGAGTGTATATACCAATAGTACATACATCTAAAAGCTGTGTATTGTACGAGTACGAATACGGGTGCATACGAGTAGAATTGTTGATGAAACTGAACGAGGATGTAATTGTAAGCATTTTTGTTAAGTAGAAGTATTTTGATAAGTGTCTTGAAGTCTTTAAAAAGTGTATGAATACATATTAAAACACTACATGTATATACATTTTAACTGAGTCGTTAAGTCATCGTTAGTCGTTACATGTAAATGTTGTTTTGAAACCTTTAGGTTAACGATCTTGTTAAATGTTGTTAACCCAATGTTTATAATATCAAAAGAGATTTTAAATTATTATATTATCATGATATTATGATGTACGAATATCTCTTAATATGATATATATACATTAAATGTCGTTACAACGATAATCGTTACATATATGTCTCGTTTCAAAATCATTAAGTTAGTAGTCTTGTTTTTACATATGTAGTTCATTGTTGATATACTTAATGATATGTTTACTTATCATAATATCATGTTAACTATATATATAACCATATATATGTCATCATATAGTTTTTACAAGTTTTAACGTTCGTGAATCACCGGTCAACTTGGGTGGTCAATTGTCTATATGAAACATATTTCAATTAATCAAGTCTTAACAAGTTTGATTTCTTAACATGTTGGAAACATTTAATAATGTAAATATCAATCTCAATTAATATATATAAACATGGAAAAGTTCGGGTCACTACAGTACCTACCCGTTAAATAAATTTCGTCCCGAAATTTTAAGCTGTTGAAGGTGTTGACGAATCTTCTGGAAATAGATGCGGGTATTTCTTCTTCATCTGATCTTCACGCTCCCAGGTGAACTCGGGTCCTCTACGAGCATTCCATCGAACCTTAACAATTGGTATCTTGTTTTGCTTAAGTCTTTTAACCTCACGATCCATTATTTCGACGGGTTCTTCGATGAATTGAAGTTTTTCGTTGATTTGGATTTCATCTAACGGAATAGTGAGATCTTCTTTAGCAAAACATTTCTTCAAATTCGAGACGTGGAAAGTGTTATGTACAGCCGCGAGTTGTTGAGGTAACTCAAGTCGGTAAGCTACTGGTCCGACACGATCAATAATCTTGAATGGTCCAATATACCTTGGATTTAATTTCCCTCGTTTACCAAATCGAACAACGCCTTTCCAAGGTGCAACTTTAAGCATGACCATCACTCCAATTTCAAATTCTATATCTTTTCTTTTAATGTCAGCATAGCTCTTTTGTCGACTTTGGGCGGTTTTCAACCGTTGTTGAATTTGGATGATCTTCTCGGTAGTTTCTTGTATAATCTCCGGACCCGTAATCTGTCTATCCCCCACTTCACTCCAACAAATCGGAGACCTGCACTTTCTACCATAAAGTGCTTCAAACGGCGCCATCTCAATGCTTGAATGGTAGCTGTTGTTGTAGGAAAATTCTGCTAATGGTAGATGTCGATCCCAACTGTTTCCGAAATCAATAACACATGCTCGTAGCATGTCTTCAAGCGTTTGTATCGTCCTTTCGCTCTGCCCATCAGTTTGTGGATGATAGGCAGTACTCATGTCTAGACGAGTTCCTAATGCTTGCTGTAATGTCTGCCAGAATCTTGAAATAAATCTGCCATCCCTATCAGAGATAATAGAGATTGGTATTCCATGTCTGGAGATGACTTCCTTCAAATAAAGTCGTGCTAACTTCTCCATCTTGTCATCTTCTCTTATTGGCAAGAAGTGTGCTGATTTGGTGAGACGATCAACTATTACCCAAATAGTATCAAAACCACTTGCAGTCCTTGGCAATTTAGTGATGAAATCCATGGTAATGTTTTCCCATTTCCATTCCGGGATTTCGGGTTGTTGAAGTAGACCTGATGGTTTCTGATGCTCAGCTTTGACCTTAGAACACGTCAAACATTCTCCTACGTATTTAGCAACATCGGCTTTCATACCCGGCCACCAAAAATGTTTCTTGAGATCCTTGTACATCTTCCCCGTTCCAGGATGTATTGAGTATCTGGTTTTATGAGCTTCTCTAAGTACCATTTCTCTCATATCTCCAAATTTTGGTACCCAAATCCTTTCAGCCCTATACCGGGTTCCGTCTTCCCGAATATTAAGATGCTTCTCCGATCCTTTGGGTATTTCATCCTTTAAATTTCCCTCTTTTAAAACTCCTTGTTGCGCCTCCTTTATTTGAGTAGTAAGGTTATTATGAATCATTATATTCATAGATTTTACTCGAATGGGTTCTCTGTCCTTCCTGCTCAAGGCATCGGCTACCACATTTGCCTTCCCCGGGTGGTAACGAATCTCAAAGTCGTAATCATTCAATAATTCAATCCACCTACGCTGCCTCATATTCAGTTGTTTCTGATTAAATATGTGTTGAAGACTTTTGTGGTCGGTATATATAATACTTTTGACCCCATATAAGTAGTGTCTCCAAGTCTTTAATGCAAAAACAACCGCGCCTAATTCCAAATCATGCGTTGTATAATTTTGTTAGTGAATCTTCAATTGTCTAGACACATAAGCAATCACCTTCGTTCGTTGCATTAATACACAACCGAGACCTTGCTTTGATGCGTCACAATAAATCACAAAATCATCATTCCCTTCAGGCAATGACAATATAGGTGCCGTAGTTAGCTTTTTCTTCAATAACTGAAACGCTTTCTCTTGTTCATCATTCCATAAAAAATTTCTTCCCTTTATGCGTTAATGCGGTCAAGGGTTTTGCTATTCCGGAAAAGTCTTGGATGAACCTTCTGTAGTAACCAGCTAGTCCTAAAAACTGGCGTATGTGTTTTGGAGTTTTCGGGGTTTCCCACTTTTCAACAGTTTCTATCTTTGCCGGATCCACCTTAATACCTTCTTTGTTCACTATGTGACCGAGGAATTGAACTTCTTCCAACCAAAATGCACACTTTGAAAACTTA
The DNA here is from genome assembly GCF_046630445.1 of Rutidosis leptorrhynchoides. Classification (NCBI taxonomy): domain Eukaryota; kingdom Viridiplantae; phylum Streptophyta; class Magnoliopsida; order Asterales; family Asteraceae; genus Rutidosis; species Rutidosis leptorrhynchoides. The sequence goes on along the minus strand of NC_092336.1, from coordinate 323,350,610 downwards.
GCGTACAATTCTTCCTTCCTCAATACTTCTAACACCTTTCTCAAATGTTCACCGTGTTCTTGGTCATTCTTTGAGTAAATAAGTATGTCATCAATGAAAACAATGACAAACTTGTCAAGGTATGGTCCACACACTCGATTCATAAGGTCCATGAACACAGCTGGTGCATTAGTTAAACCAAACGGCATGACCATAAACTCGTAATGACCGTAACGTGTTCTGAAAGCAGTCTTTGGAATATCATCTTCTTTCACCCTCATTTGATGATACCCGGAACGTAAGTCAATCTTTGAATAAACAGACGAGCCTTGTAGTTGATCAAATAAGTCGTCGATTCTCGGTAGTGGGTAGCGGTTCTTGATGGTAAGTTTGTTCAACTCTCGGTAGTCGATACACAACCTGAAAGTACCATCTTTCTTCTTGACAAACAAAACAGGAGCTCCCCACGGTGATGTGCTTGGTCGAATGAAACCACGCTCTAAAAGTTCTTGTAATTGGCTTTGCAGTTCTTTCATCTCGCTGGGTGCGAGTCTGTAAGGAGCACGAGCTATTGGTGCAGCTCCTGGTACAAGATCTATTTGAAATTCAACGGATCGATGTGGGGGTAATCCCGGTAATTCTTTCGGAAATACATCGGGAAATTCTTTTGCAATGGGAACATCATTGATGCTCTTTTCTTTAGTTTGTACTTTCTCGACGTGTGCTAGAACAGCATAGCAACCTTTTCTTATTAGTTTTTGTGCCTTCAAATTACTAATAAGATGTAGCTTCGTGTTGCCCTTTTCTCCGTACACCATTAAGGGTTTTCCTTTTTCTCGTATAATGCGAATTGCATTTTTGTAACAAACGATCTCTGCTTTCACTTCTTTCAACCAGTCCATACCAATTATCACATCAAAACTCCCTAACTCTACTGGTATCAAATCAATCTTAAATGTTTCGCTAACCAGTTTAATTTCTCGATTCCGACATATATTATCTGCTGAAATTAATTTACCATTTGCTAATTCAAGTAAAAATTTACTATCCAAAGGCGTCAATGGACAACTTAATTTAGCACAAAAATCTCTACTCATATAGCTTCTATCCGTACCCAAATCAAATAAAACGTAAGCAGATTTATTGTCAATAAGAAACGTACCCGTAACAAGCTCCGGGTCTTCCTGTGCCTCTGCCGCATTAATATTGAAAACTCTTCCGCGGCCTTGTCCATTCGTGTTCTCCTGATTTGGGCAATTTCTAATAATGTGGCCCGGTTTTCCACATTTATAACAAACTACATTGGCATAACTTGCTCCGACACTACTTGCTCCGCCATTACTCGTTCCGACACCATTTGTTCCTTTCGTTCTATTAACCCCTGGTCCGTAGACCTCACACTTCGCCGCGCTATGACCATTTCTTTTACACTTGTTGCAAAATTTGGTGCAGAACCCCGAGTGATACTTTTCACACCTTTGGCATAGCTGCTTCTGATTGTTGTTGTTGTTGCGGTTATTATTGTTGTTGGGATGATTGTTGTAGTTGCTGTTGTTGTTGTTGTTGTTGTTGTTGGGCCGTTTGTTGTAGTTGCGATTGATGTTGCGATTGTTGGGATAATTGTTGCGATTATTGTTGTAATTGCTGTTGTTGTTGTATTGGTGATTCTTATCACCGTTTTCCTCCCACTTTCTTTTGACTTGCTTCACATTGGCCTCTTCAGCAGTCTGTTCTTTAATTCTTTCTTCAATCTGGTTCACTAGTTTGTGAGCCATTCTACATGCCTGTTGTATGGAGGCGGGCTCGTGTGAACTTATATCTTCTTGGATTCTTTCCGGTAATCCTTTCACAAACGCGTCGATCTTCTCTTCCTCATCTTCGAATGCTCCCGGACACAATAGGCACAATTCTGTGAATCGTCTTTCGTACGTGGTAATATCAAATCCTTGGGTTCGTAACCCTCTAAGTTCTGTCTTGAGCTTATTGACCTCGGTTCTGGGACGGTACTTCTCGTTCATCAAGTGCTTGAATGCTGACCACGGTAGTGCGTACGCATCGTCTTGTCCCACTTGCTCTAGATAGGTATTCCACCATGTTAACGCAGAACCTGTGAAGGTATGCGTAGCGTACTTCACTTTGTCCTCTTCAGTACACTTACTTATGGCAAACACCGATTCAACCTTCTCGGTCCACCGTTTCAATCCGATCGGTCCTTCGGTTCCATCAAATTCCAAAGGTTTGCAGGCAGTGAATTCTTTGTAGGTGCATCCTACACGATTTCCTGTACTGCTAGATCCAAGGTTATTGTTGGTATGTAGCGCAGCCTGTACTGCGGCTATGTTTGAAGCTAGAAAAGTACGGAATTCCTTTTCATTCATATTCACGGTGTGTCGAGTAGTCGGTGCCATTTCCTTCAAAATAGTCAAATGGAACAAGTTAATCATACAGAATTTTAAGAGTAGTTAATAGTATTTCGTAGCATAATATGAACTCATTTATAAAAGCTTTTTCTTCATATTAGCGTTTTATAAGTTTAAATTCGGGTAGTACCTACCCGTTAAGTTCATACTTAGTAGCTAATATACAATTCAACTACTACAATTCTATATGAAAAACTGATTATAATAATATATCGCGTTCAAACTTTTATACAATATTTTACAAACTTACAATACCGCTTATTTTACATAAAGCATGAAATATAGCACACAATAACTTTGATACAAGATAGTTGTGAAGATAATTCTAGCTAGTACACAACTCGTTCAGCAAAGGCAATAAAGACACGTAATTCATACGTCCAGAAACAAGTCATGCATTCTGGTTTTACTAGGACTACTTCCCATCCTTGGTCTTGTGCAACATAACCATTATGGCCGTTGATAAGACAGCGTGTTGTAACGTCGTCAAAGGGACGAGGGTTACGTAATGTCCAACAGTCCCGTGACAATCTAAAAACCTCATTTCTTACCCCAATTACCGACTCCGTCACTTGTGGGAACGTTTTGTTTAATAGTTGTAGCCCGATGTTCTTGTTCTCACCTTGGTGAGAAGCGAACATTACTAATCCGTAAGCATAACATGCTTCTTTATGTTGCATGTTAGCCGCTTTTTCTAAATCACGAAGTCCTATATTCGGATATACTGAGTCAAAATAATTTCTTAACCCGTTGCGTAAAATAGCATTTGGGTTCCCCGCAATATATGCGTCAAAGTAAACACATCGTAACTTATGGATTTCCCAATGTGATATCCCCCATCTTTCGAACGAAAGCCTTTTATAAACCAAGGCATTCTTGGAACGTTCTTCGAATGTCTTACAAACTGATCTCGCCTTAAATAGTTGTGCCGAAGAATTCTGACCGACTCTAGACAAGATTTCATCAATCATGTCTCCGGGTAGGTCTCTTAAAATATTGGGATGTCAATCCCACATCGCCCACATACATGAGTGATCATGGGATTATAAGGTAATACTCACGCTTAAATGACACAACGCGTTTTGGGACCACATGCAGAGCAGATATGTGAGTACGCTGCAGTTAAGCGTGCTCGGGCGAGAGCACTACCAGGATGGGTGACCTCCTGGGAAAGTGCTTCTCGTGTGTGGTCGCCAAGAAAAAGCCGTGCGCCTGCGGGCAAAGCGGACAATATTGTGGTCATGTTAAGATGGGGTGTTACAGAATGGTATCAGAGCCACTCATGTACCGTTGGGGGTGGTGGGGCAAACCTCATCGAGGACGATGAGTCCCTGAGGGGGGTGAATGTAACACCCTAGGCAAATCTCACATCGCCCACATACATGAGTGATCATGGGATTATAAGGTAATACTCACGCTTAAATGACACAACGCGTTTTGGGACCACAGGCAGAGCAGATATGTGAGTACGCTGCAGTTAAGCGTGCTCGGGCGAGAGCACTACCAGGATGGGTGACCTCCTTGGAAAGTGCTTCTCGTGTATGGTCGCCAAGAAAAAGCCGTGCGCCTGCGGGCAAAGCGGACAATATTGTGGTCATGTTAAGCTGGAATCAAACTTGTTAAGACTTGATTAATTGAAATATGTTTCATATAGACAATTGACCACCCAAGTTGACCGGTGATTCACGAACGTTAAAACTTGTAAAAACTATACGATGACATATATATGGTTATATATATAGTTAACATGTTTTTATTATAAGTATGTATCTCATTAGGTATTTTAACAATGAGTTATATACATAAAAATGAGACTATTAATTTAAGAAACTCGAAAACGATATATATAACGATTAGCGTTATAACAACGTCTTACTAGGTACATATGAATCATATTAAGATATTGATACACTTGGTTAATTATGTTAAATGATAAGTAAATATATTATTACGTGTATTAACAATGAAATACATATGTAAAAATAAGACTACTAACTTAATGATTTCGAAACGAGACATATATGTAACGATTATCGTTGTAACGACATTTAACTGTATATACATCATACTAAGATATATTATATATCATAATATCATGATAATATAATAATTTAACATCTCATTTGTTATAATAAACAATGGGTTAACAACATTCAACAAGATCGTTAACCTAAAGGTTTCAAAACAACATTTACATGTAACGACTAACGATGACTTAACGACTCAGTTAAAATGTATATACATGTAGTGTTTTAATATGTATTCATACACTTTTGAAAGACTTCAAGACACTTATCAAAATACTTCTACTTAACAAAAATGCTTACAATTACATCCTCGTTCAGTTTCATCAACAATTCTACTCGTATGCACCCGTATTCGTACTCGTACAATACACAGCTTTTAGATGTATGTACTATTGGTATATACACTCCAATGATCAGCTCTTAGCAGCCCATGTGAGTCACCTAACACATGTGGGAACCATCATTTGGCAACTAGCATGAAATATCTCATAAAATTACAAAAATATGAGTAATCATTCATGACTTATTTACATGAAAACAAAATTACATATCCTTTATATCTAATCCATACACCAACGACCAAAAACACCTACAAACACTTTCATTCTTCAATTTTCTTCATCTAATTGATCTCTCTCAAGTTCTATCTTCAAGTTCTAAGTGTTCTTCATATATTTTACAAGTTCTAGTTACATAAAATCAAGAATACTTTCAAGTTTGCTAGCTCACTTCCAATCTTGTAAGGTGATCATCCAACCTCAAGAAATCTTTGTTTCTTATAGTAGGTTATCATTCTAATACAAGGTAATAATCATATTCAAACTTTGGTTCAATTTTTATAACTATAACAATCTTATTTCAAGTGATGATCTTACTTGAACTTGTTTTCGTGTCATGATTCTGCTTCAAGAACTTCGAGCCATCCAAGGATCCGTTAAAGCTAGATCCATTTTTCTCTTTTCTAGTAGGTTTATCCAAGGAACTTAAGGTAGTAATGATGTTCATAACTGATAATGCTAAAAACGAACATATATTTCATAGCATTATTCCTCAAGAAAGACAAGCTTTTAGTTGCAATTGTTCTATTTACAAGTGATATTCGTTTAAATAATAAAAGGTGAAGACAAAAGACAGATTCGACGAATTAAAGACGCAAACGACCAAAAAGCTCAAAAGTACAAAAGACAATCAAAAAGGTTCCAATTATTGATAAGAAACGTCTCGAAATTACAAAAGTACAAGATTCAAAACGCAAAGTACAAGATATTAAATTGTACGCGAGGACGTTCGAAAATCCGGAACCGGGACCAGAGTCAACTCTTAACGCTCGACGCAACCGACTAAAGTTTACAAGTTAACTATGTATATAAATATAATATAATATATAATTAATTATATTAATTATATATATATTATATATATATTATTAAAACCGTCGGCAGCAAGAAACTCCAAGGGTGTGAGCTGTAAATATATCTCCGCGACTCGCGGAGTTTTAAGGGCATTTTGCCGCGAGTCGCGGAGCCCCAATTTTCAACTCTGGCTATAAAGCCAACCGAATTCTGATCAAATTTATCATCTTTTTTTTCTCTTCCTCTTCATACGTAAATATAATTATATTTATAATTTATATTTTAATTTTAATTATAATTCTAATAATAAGGGTATGTTAGCGAATGTTGTAAGGGTGTAAGTCGAAATTCTGTCCGTGTAACGCTACGCTATTTTTAATCATTGTAAGTTATGTTCAACCTTTTTACATTAATGTCTCGTAGCTAAGTTATTATTATGCTTATTTAAAACGAAGTAATCATGATGTTGGGCTAATTACTAAAATTGGGTAATTGGGCTTTGTACCATAATTGGGGTTTGGACAAAAGAACGACACTTGTGGAAATTAGACTATGGGCTATTAATGGGCTTTATATTTGTTTAACTAAATGAAAGTTTGTTAATGTTAATAAAAAGATTTACAATTGGGCGTCCCTATAAATTACCATATAAACTCGATCGGACACGATGGGCGGGGTATTTATATGTACGAATAATCGTTCATTTAACCGGACACGGGAATGGATTAATAGCCACTAGAATAATTAAAACAGGGGTGAAATTACATTCAAGGGTAATTGGTGTAATTGTTAACAAAGTAGTAAAACCTTGGTTTACACGCAGTCGATAACCTGGTGTATTCATTAAACAAAGTATTAAAACCTTGTTACAATTCGAATCCCCAATTAGTTGGAATATTTAACTTCGGGTATAATAATAATTTGACAAGGACACTTGCAATTTATATTTATGACTGATGGACTGTTATGGACAAAAACCAGACGGACATATTGAATAATCCAGGACAAAGGACAATTAACCCATGGGCATAAAACTAAAATCAACACGTCAAACATCATGATTACGGAAGTTTAAATAAGCATAATTCTTTTATTTCATATTTAATTTCCTTTATTTTATATTTAATTGCACTTCTAATTATCGCACTTTTATTTATTGTTATTTAATCGCACTTTTAATTATCGTACTTTTTAATTATCGCAAGTTTATTTTATCGCATTTTTATTCGCAATTTCATTATCGTTATTTACTTTACGCTTTAATTTAGGTCTTGTATTTATTTTATATTTTACATTAGGTTTTAACTGCGACTAAAGTCTTAAAATCGACAAACCGGTCATTAAACGGTAAAAACCCCCCTTTATAATAATAATATTACTTATATATATTTGTATTTTTATAAAAGTAAACTAATATAGCGTTGAGCTTTGTTTAAAGATTTCCCTGTGGAACGAACCGGACTTACTAAAAACTACACTACTGTACGATTAGGTACACTGCCTATAAGTGTTGTAGCAAGGTTTAAGTATATCCATTCTATAAATAAATAAATATCTTGTGTAAAATTGTATCGTATTTAATAGTATTTTTCTAGTAAAATAATAACTATTTTATATACACCTCGTTCGACATCAAGTATTTTTGGCGCCGCTGCCGGGGAACTATCTTAAAAGCCGGAAGCGCAACGCTAATATAAAAAAAAAAAGATTTTTAGTTACTTTTATTAAAAGTCGTTTTTGTAAAAATACGTTTTAAATATTCGAAAATATAAAAAGAAAAACAAAAATATAAGCATTTTTAAGATTTTGTTAAATATTTAAGTTTTATAAGTTTCTTTATTTCTATTTTAGTTTATAAAAATATAAGTTTTATTTTAAAATCGTTTATTTAAAAAAAAAAATAATAAAAATAAAATTAAAGAAAAACGCGTAAAAAGTGAAACCTGTCAACTGAATTCTGGAACCCCGCGACTCGCGGGGATTTCTTCTTTATTTGCCGCAACTCGCGGAGGGCATCTGACACACGGACAAAAACCCTAATCAAGCATTGATTACGGGTTATTTTTAATTATTATTATTATTAAAACCTAATTATTATTATTATTATTATTATTAGTTTTAATTTTACTTTTACTTTTTATTTATATATATTTTAGTTAAATTAGTTTTATTAAAATTGTAAAATTAATAGTTTAATAAAATAAATAATATAAAAATAATATTTTTATAAAAATTGTACTTTTTACAACTTTTTGTATATTTTTATATTTTGTACCTTTTTAATCGTTGTAGCGTAATATTTGTATTTTTAGCTCATATTTAATTTTAAACTTAGTTTTTGCTATAGTTATTTTTACTCCTAGATTTTTAGGCTTTGCTATAGAATTCCTTAAGTGCTTTTTCTTTAGACTAAGATTTAGGTGCTTTAGAATTTTGCGACGCCCTTTTTAAGTTTTAGTTTCTTTTTAAGTTATTTCCATTTGGGATTTAGTTTTTCCTGTAAGCTTTAATATTTTTAGACACCTTTTACTATGTACCAATTATCATTCCAATTAGTAATTTCAATTTACGATTATAATTTTAAGTTAGTTGTAGTAATAAGGTTAGGTTAGTCAAATATTTTTAAGTTTTTAAGTTTCTTTTATTTTTCCGTCACCTTTTATTTTTCAACCATTTTTTTTCTTTTTCAACCTTTATCGACGAACTCTTTTTCTCTCTTATTTCTCGCTATTCTAGTTTTTAGGACTTAGAATTTTTTTTCTACTTCTTATCTAAATTTCTTAAAATTACGAAAATTTATTTTAAGTGGTTAAATTGATAGACATCAAAATTTTCTGGTTCGTAGTAATAGTTGGATTTGTACGTGGACCGGGTTATTGGAGCCAAACAGTCCTCAATTATATTGAGACCAAACGAATCCTGCCCCTCTGCTGCATCTTTTGGCTATTCGAAACGTGGGCAAAATCAGAAAAGTCTATTGATTGGATAACTTATTATAATTTTTCTTTCCTTTTTAAAAACTAATAGGATATTCAGTGAATGCACCGAGCAAGACGTTCATCACCTTTTGTACGTTCACCACCTGTAACTCGATCAAGACATCGTTTAACAAATATAACCGCCGTTGATTTTTCTTTAGAATCGTCATCCAGTCGAACAAGTACTTCAGTTCAAATTTCCGATAATCCATTTTTTGAACCCAACCTCACAATTGAGAATCCGGAAAATATTCAGGAACGGTTCATAGATCCTGAACCACTAAACTTTCCTCCGGAACCACCAATCATTCAAACAGAGATTGTTGAGGAACGAACTATTAAATCAGAATCATCTAGTGATACCGATTCAACAAATTCAATTATGGAAAATCTGGAACCTTTAAGTATGGAAGACCGAATGAGAGCTAAACGCACTGGCCAAGGTCACGCAATTACTCATCCAGACATTAATGCGCCAGATTATGAAATCAAAGGACAAATTTTACACATGGTGACTAATCAATGCCAATTTAGTGGTGCGCCGAAGGAAGATCCAAATGAACATCTACGTACCTTTAATAGGATTTGCACACTATTTAAAATACGAGAAGTGGAGGATGAACAGATATATCTCATGTTATTTCCCTGGACTTTAAAGGGAGAAGCCAAAGATTGGTTGGAATCGTTACCTGAAGGAGCGATCGATACATGGGATGTTTTAATTGACAAATTTCTTAAACAATTCTTTCCTGCATCTAAAGCCGTAAGACTTCAAGCAGAAATTGTTACGTTCACACAGAAGCCAAATGAAACTCTATATGAGGCGTGGACAAGATATGGAAAGTTATTAAGAGGATGTCCGCAACATGGTTTAGACACCTGTCAAATAGTACAAATATTCTACCGAGGATGCGACATCACTACAAGAAAAGACATAGATATAGCAGCTGGTGGTTCTATTATGAAGAAAACCGAAACTGATGCTTACAAAATTATTGATAACACTGCTTCCCACTCACATGAGTGGCACCAAGAAAAAGATATCATTAGATCATCTAAAGCAGCTAGAGCCGATTCTAGCCATGACTTAGATTCCATTTCCGCAAAGATAGATGCTTTCGAGAGACGAATGGAAAAGATGACTAAGGATATTCACTCGATACGAATTAGTTGTGAGCAGTGTGGAGGACCACATTTGACAAAAGATTGTCTCAGTATTGAATTAACAATGGAACAAAGAGAGAATATTTCATACATAAACCAAAGGCCTGGAAATAATTATCAGAATAATTATCAACCGCCAAGACCGATTTACAATCAAAACCAGAATTATAACCGAAATATTCCATACAACAACCAACAAGGTCCTAGCAATCAACAAGTATCCAATAATACTTATAATCAGCAAAGACCTAATTTTCAAAACAAACCACCACAACAAACCGATGATAAAAAGCCGAATTTAGAAGATATGATGACGAAGCTAGTTGAAACTCAAACGCAGTTTTTCACATCTCAGAAACAAACCAATGAACAAAATGCTCAAGCATTTAGAAATCAACAAGCTTCTATTCAAAATCTGGAACAAGAAGTAAGTAACCTAGCAAGGTTAATAGGTGAAAGAAAACCGGGAAGTTTACCTAGTGATACAAATGCTAACCCCCGGAATGAAACAGCTAAAGCTATTACCACAAGAAGTGGTACAACACTTAAACCACCTGAAATACCTGTAACTTCTGATGAAACTATTCCTACTCCACAAGAACCACAACCCGATCAAGAGAAGGAAAAAGAACCGGTAGTTGAAAAGGTTAATAAAGATAACACAGTTAAGGATAAACCTTATGTTAAACCATACCAACCACCACTTCCTTACCCGAGTAAAATGAAGAAAGAAAAACTTGAAGCCGAGCAATCCAAATTCTTGGATATGTTTAAACAGATAAATGTAAATCTTCCTTTCATTGATGTGATTTCAGGAATGCCAAGATATGCTAAATTCTTGAAAGATCTGATCACAAATAGAAAGAAAATGGAAGAACTCTCGGCTGTCACTATGAATGCAAATTGTTCAGCAGTGCTGTTGAATAAGATACCAGAAAAACTATCTGATCCAGGAAGTTTCACAATTCCATATTTTCTGGGTAGTCTTAGTTCAATAGAAGCATTGGCAGACTTAGGTGCTAGTATAAATCTAATGCCGTATTCACTATACGCTAAACTAGACCTTGGAGAATTGAAACCAACCAGAATAAGCATACAACTAGCCGATAGATCAATAAAATATCCTAGAGGGATAATGGAGAACATGCTAGTTAAAGTTGGTACTTTAGTATTTCCAGTAGATTTTGTTGTTTTGGACATGGAAGAAGATTCTCAAGTTCCTCTCATATTAGGAAGACCATTCTTAAACACGGCTAAAGCAATGATAGACGTGTTCGGTAAGAAACTGACCCTAAGTATAGAGGATGAGAGTGTTACCTTTTCAGTTGATAGAGCAATGCAACAACCACAATCTGCAGATGATACATGTTATTATATTCAAACTATAGATGCACATGCAGAATTATTAGAAGAATTTCCAGAATTACAAGGAACAGGAGAATGTTCTCTAGGAGAAGGTAATGAACCAATTGATGAAGCTGAAATATTAGCTACACTTATAGCTAATGCATATGAACCAACAACAGAAGAAATTCAAATGCTAAAAGAAGAAGACAGATATCGATATAAATCATCGATAGAAGAACCTCCGAAATTAGAGTTAAAGCCACTTCCAAACCATTTGGAATACGCTTATTTACATGGTGAATCTGAATTACCTGTAATAATATCGTCTTCTCTTACTGAAAATGAGAAATCACAACTCATTTCTGTGTTGAAAGCTCATAAACCAGCCATTGCATGGAAGATTCATGATATTAAAGGAATAAGTCCTTCGTATTGCACACATAAAATCCTTATGGAAGAAGGTCATAAAACGTATGTGCAACGCCAACGAAGACTAAATCCTAATATGCAAGATGTTGTTAAGAAAGAGATTATTAAACTGCTAGATGCAGGTTTGATATATCCAATTTCTGATAGTCCATGGGTAAGCCCAGTTCAATGCGTACCTAAGAAGGGTGGCATGACTGTCATCACAAATGAGAAAAATGAGCTTATTCCTACTAGGACTGTAACAGGATGGCGTGTATGTATTGATTATAGAAAATTAAATGACGCCACCAGAAAAGATCACTTTCCCTTACCTTTCATAGATCAAATGTTGGAAAGATTAGCCGGAAATAGTTACTATTGTTTTCTAGATGGATTTTCCGGATATTTTCAAATTCCAATAGCACCCGAAGATCAAGAGAAAACCACATTCACATGTCCTTATGGTACTTTTGCTTACAAAAGAATGCCATTTGGACTTTGCAACGCCCCTGCAACCTTTCAAAGGTGTATGATGGCGATTTTTCACGACATGATAGAAGAATGCATGGAAGTATTCATGGATGACTTTTCAGTCTTCGGTGATACATTTAAATCATGTCTAGTTAATCTGGAACGAATGCTAATTAGATGCGAAAAATCAAATCTAGTACTTAATTGGGAGAAATGCCATTTCATGGTTAAAGAAGGCATCGTTCTTGGACATAAAATTTCAAAAGAAGGAATCGAAGTGGATAGAGCTAAAGTAGATGTAATTGCTAAACTTCCACATCCCACCAATGTTAGAGGAGTTAGGAGTTTTCTAGGGCATGCCGGTTTTTACCGACGTTTCATAAAAGATTTTTCTAAAATTGCCACTCCTATGAATAAACTCCTAGAAAAGGATGCGCCATTCATCTTTTCAGATGAGTGTATCAAATCTTTTAATATTCTTAAAGAGAAACTCACTAATGCACCGATCATGATAACACCAAATTGGAATCTACCATTTGAACTAATGTGCGATGCAAGTGATTTTGCAATGGGAGCCGTTTTAGGACAAAGGATTGAAAAACGATTTCAACCTATATATTATGCTAGCAAGACATTACAAGGAGCACAAACGAACTATACAACTACTGAAAAAGAACTCCTTGCTATTGTCTTTGCTTTTGACAAATTTCGATCATATCTCGTTCTAGCAAAAACGGTGGTCTATACCGACCATTCTGCTCTTAGATACCTATTTTCAAAACAAGATGCTAAACCAAGATTAATCCGTTGGATCTTACTCTTACAAGAGTTTGATATTGAAATCTGAGATAAAAAAGGAGCAGAAAATCTCGCCGCTGATCATCTTTCTCGTCTTGAAAATCCCAAATTAGAAGTTCTGAATGAATCGGCCATACAAGACAACTTTCCTGATGAATATCTATTGAAGATAGATTATAAAGAAATCCCATGGTTTGCAGACTATGCAAACTACTTAGTTTGTGGATTCCTTGAAAAAGGATTATCGTACCAAAGACGAAAGAAATTCTTCAGTGATATAAAACACTATTTCTGGGAAGATCCACATCTGTTTAAAAGTTGTCCCGATGGAATAATACGCCGATGTGTATTTGGAGATGAAGCTAGTAAAATTTTAAACCATTGTCACACAGGACCAACAGGAGGGCATTATGGGCCTCAACTAACAGCAAGAAAAGTTTATGAAGCTGGATTCTATTGGCCTACAATTTACAAAGACTCACACCTTCTTTGCAAATCCTGTGATGCATGTCAAAGGGCCGGAAAAATAAGTCAACGCGATGAAATGCCACAAAATGTCATCCAAGTATGTGAAGTATTTGACATTTGGGGTATTGACTTTATGGGTCCATTTCCAAAATCTCATAATAATCTATATATACTCGTAGCCATTGATTATGTATCTAAATGGGCGGAAGCACAAGCTCTCCCAACTAACGATGCACGAGTTGTAGTCAACTTTTTAAAACGTCTTTTTGCAAGGTTTGGAACACCGAAAGCTTTAATAAGTGATCGGGGTACTCATTTCTGTAATAATCAACTTGAAAAAGTTCTTAAAAGATATGGAGTAACTCATAAAATCTCCACCGCATATCATCCACAAACAAGTGGACAAGTTGAAAATACCAACCGAGCTTTAAAACGTATTCTAGAGAAAACCGTAGGATCAAATCCGAAGGAATGGTCCATTAAATTGGAGGATGCACTCTGGGCTTTTAGAACAGCCTACAAAACTCCAATTGGAACCACACCTTTTAGACTTGTTTATGGAAAAGCATGTCATCTTCCAGTAGAAATTGAACACAAAGCATTTTGGGCTTTGAAGACATGTAACCTTGATTTACATGAAGCCGGACGTCTACGATTAAGTCAACTAAACGAATTAGAAGAATTAAGACATGAAGCATACGAAAATTCGTTAATCTATAAAGAAAGAACGAAGAAATGGCATGATAAAAGAATCAGAAGTTCAAAAGAATTTAAAGAAGGAGACAGAGTTCTTCTTTTCAATTCACGATTCAAGCTATTTCCTGGAAAATTGAAATCAAGATGGTCTGGACCATTCATAGTCAAAAGAGTTTTCCCATACGGAACGATAGAATTAATAAATTCAAATGGGATTGAATTTAAAGTTAATGGTCACAGAGTTAAACATTACATACATGGTCCGATGGAAGTCGACAACGAAGTTAATCACAATTTCGACACCACAGCTAACTAAGTGTGGGGAGAATCAAGTCTTTAAAGGATAATATATATTTCTGTTAGAATTAGATTGTCTGTTTTCGTGTAGTTCTCGAAAATGGAACACGTATGGTCTTTCCCTAGCAGACCCTAAAGAACTAGTCTTCTCCCCCCATTCTGAATTTTTATTTTTTTTAGGTTTTTACGAAATGAAGACTGCCTGTGAACTAAACCATGGTCTAATGCTACACGCTTTGATCACTAAAAGAAATAATGACATACTACCGAGTGAATTAGTATCAGTAATCAGAGAAAGAATGGACGGAGTTAGAAAAGGATCCAGATGCGAAGATAATAAGTTACAATTTGGTAAAGGAAAATCAAAATCCGCAGCGAAAAGAAGAGCACGACACCTAGAACGATGTCACAAATGCGGAAAATGGTCACATGGAGGAAAATGTTCAAATAATCAAACCTATTCAAATACCGAATTTGTTACTTTATGCAGAGACGGACCGTTCATATGTTTAGAAGAAAAGACAATGAATGCTCGAGGTTACGCCTATGCAGCCATGGAAAACCAATTAAACCGACTATCTTATGAATATAATAGATCATATAACTAAGAAATCTATTTCACAGGTATGTCTGTACAGTTTTTATTTTTATTTATTTTTAACCTTTTGATAATAAACGCTAATTTGTTCGCTAAAAAGTATTAAATTGGTATTAAATAAAATTAGGTTTGGCGACCGAAATTATTGATATCCTTCAAAAATTTATTACATCACTGCGAAATTTAACGTTTATTCTTAAGGTATAAATATCTTTAATCAATCAACCCATAATATTTCAAAAATTCGTCATGAGTTAAATTAGGTCTTGGAACCGAAATTACTTTACCGAAAAGAGGGGCGCATATTTTTGATAATATTTGATTGATAAAAGTGGGATAAAAAGACAAAAAGATTTTTAATTTTATTTTTACCATATTTTTAAAAATTAATATTTAAATCTTAAATTAATATTGTAAACTTTGTAAAAACAATATATTTAAATTGTAAATATTTGAAAAATTAATATAAGTTTGGTATGAAATATGAATTTTTAAATTAAGTTTGGTGTGAATTTTTAATTTTTAAAATATGAAATTTTAATTTTATGCATTTTAAATTTTGAGTTTGGTGTGAATTTTTAATTTTGAATTTTATATTTAAGTTGTGTGAATTTAAAAACAAAAATTTATTTTATCTCATTAAGTTAAAAATATGATTTTTAAAATTCGTCGTAAGTTGAAGACTAGGTCTTTGAACCGAAATTGCTTTACCCGAGGGAGGGACGAGAACTTTTATTATCATTATTTTTAATCTTACTGAATTAGAGTATGCCAAAAACATTGAAAAAAAACCCAAAAATCTTAGCTTTTAAAACAATCGCTACAAAAAGACAAATTTTAAAATTTTGTCGAGGGACGGACTAGGACATCGATCCGAAACGACCTCGTCCTAAATAACAAGGGAAACAAAATTTTAAAATTAATTTCTTAATTGTTTTATAAGTTAAGGATTAAAAAAAAAAAAAAAAAAAAAAAAAAAAAAAAAAGAGAGTAAACTCCGCGACTCGCGGAGTTTGCAGTGCAAAACCTCTGCGACTCGCGGAGGGATCAAAACCCAGAAAAAAATAAAAATAGCTGAACGATCAGTTTACTCACCCACACACATAAACACCCAAATACTGCGAAAAAAGACCCCGAAAAACCCGAAAATCACCCCCAAAAATCTCAATTTTTAACCGTTAATCACCAAATTTTTTGCTAAAATCATGTTGAGAAGGATGATATCTAAGAACTACTCAAGAAAAACGGTAAATTTCTACACCTAAACACCATTTAATTCGAATTTTAGTGTTCTTGAGCTATTTTTTTCCCAATTTGATTTTGATGCTTTTTAGTGTAATTAGACTTAAATTGTTTATGTATTATGCTTGTATAACCTAGATTGATGTTGTTTAACATGATTAGAAGCCTTAAACTTCAATTTTTGAATAATCTAGGGTTTGTGTTCTTGAGCAATTTGGGGCTTTTTGATATAAACAGGTTATGGCCGATTTTTGTCATGAATTGTTGCTAAATTGAGTAGTGTAACATGTCTAGGTAGTTAAATGATCCAAACTTTGAGCCTAAACATGATTTTGAGAATTAAAGTGGACTTTTTCAAGTCCAAAATTCATGAACTTGATTTTTGAAAGATAATGCCATTTGAGACTTGTTTATTTGCTAGTAATGATTATTTTGACATGTTATTTGAGTTGAATGCTTATGAACTTGGCGAAAATTTTCGTATATGCTTATTTGAAAAAGTGTAGATTTGATAAAAATGTGAAAATAAGCTTAAGTTTGATATAAATTGATAATGTCATTGTAATTATTTTGATTGATGATTTTGCTGACACTAATGCATATTTGGATGCACAAAATTTGTGTTTGATGTGTTTTGCAGAATGAAAGGGGTGAATCTTCATCCCAAGCCCGCCATGCTCCTGCTGAGAATTTGGAACAACAGGAGGTAGATAACTACTACAAGCAGGATGTACCTCATCCAGTCATGACCTTTTCAGATATGCACTTGGAACAGTTGCACCCGAACCTGAGATTTGACAGACTTTGGATAGATTATCCAAAATATCAACGGGGTTTGCATACTCTTCATTCCAAGGTTGTTGAGGTACCGAGGGTCATAGAATGGGGACCCTTAGAAGCTGTAGAATTGGCCGGGCCAATTAGGGAATTACTGGTACAGAGGTATGGTAATTCTTCTTTTAATGACTGGATATGTTTATTCACCATACGCAGACCTGTATATAAAGTATGGTGTGAAGAGTTGTTATGTAGAATAGAGTTGAATGATCGGGTAGCTAGTTTAACCGATCGTTCTTTTATTAGATTTTTGTTAGGCGGTTCGATGCGCCACATGTCTTTACTGGACATGGCTCAGGCTTTACGTATATATACGCCTGAGGAATTAGCGTCTGCCGATTGTAGAGGATTGATACTAAACGGTAGAAAGATAGATGAGAATTTTGATACACACGGTGTGTGGAGTCAAATGACAAGCCATCACCGTTTCAAAGGGGGAAACTACTCTTATTTGGATATAGATAGAGCCGAATTAAGAGTAATACATAGGTTTTTAGCTAATTCGATTACACAAAGAGGTAAAAACAAAGAAAAGGTAAATGAACAAGATTTGTTTTACCATATGTGTATTCGAGACCCACACAGCGCTGTAAGTATACCATATTGTGTGGGTTATTATTTATCAGCTATGGTTCGGGGGATGCGTCCACATAGCATAATAGGAGGTGGTATTTTTATTACTTTGATTGGTGAATATCTCGGTGTGGATATAAGTCGGGGGGGATTATTAGTAGAAGAGCCGGAACCCCGCGACACTATAAGTTTAAATGTATACCATGGTGCGAAAGTTTTGAAGCGGCGAAATAACGCCGCAGTACGATACAATGGTAGACATCCACAGGTAGAGAGAAACCAGGAACAAGGTAATGTAGGAGGGGGGAATGAGATGCAAGAAATGCATAGGTTTATAGCTTCTCAGGAATACGAAAATGCTAGACAGAGAGCATTTGAAGATTGGCAAGTTCATCAGAACCAGATCATAGCGCATTGCCAACATATAGGTAGAAACTATATTCCTACACCGAAACCCGTCTTCCCTCCTTGGTCGATAGAGATGCAGCCACCATATCCTACGTATGACCCTGCCGAAGCATTCTATAGCACTTATGGTTATGCGTGGAACCCCTATTGGTACCAATATCATCCTTAGTTTTATTATTATTTTTTTTATTTTATAATTTGTAATTATTGATACATTTAATATTTTTGTTAATATTGTAATCATTTTTATAGTTTCTAACTTTTATTCTTAGATTTTAATAATTTTTGAATGTGGGGTAATAAACCAAACTTCAAAAATATGTATATATGTTTGCAGTTTGTCTTATGTACACAACAGGGTAAAACAACGCATTTTCAAAGACTGGCATTAAGTTCAGCAAAAGCAACTAATTTTGACGACAAGATGCAAAATATATGTGAAATAACAATAAGACGGAATGAACAAATGATGTGCACCATTTATCATTCAGCAAACAAACGCCAATATATTTGGAAACTTTGGTAAAAATTTAATCATTTTCACACAAATCACCCTCAATAATTTAAATTGTTACTGATTTCTTGCAAATGAGGGCATTGCAAGATCTTAAGTGTGGGAAGGGGTTAAATTCTTTCGGATTTTAAAATTTTTATATTAAACACTTGGTTACCATTAAAAATACTAGTAAAGCAGTAGTTGTATTAGAATCTAGTGCTCTCTGATAAAAAAGAACAGCCCTAGTCTTATATACTGACTACCCAATTCTAGTAAAATTTTTCAAAATTTTCAATTAAATGAATTCAAAATCATGTTTATACATATTTATGAACGATAAAACTAGGTTTTAACACCGAAATTATTGTTACCTCGGAAAGGACATAAATTGAGAAACAAACTAAAATGTTAAAATTCATTTAAAATGGAATAGAGGACGATAAAAAGGAAAATAAAAAGCCAAGTGTGGGAAAATTTACCAAGTTATCTTAACATATGTCACATATATCTGTAACAAATAACTGAAAATACTTTTGCTTTGGACTAAACTAAACTGTTTTACCCGATGAAAGAAAAGAAGAGATGGATCTACACGATGAATCAATTCCATCATTAAAAGGAAGTAAAGTCTTCCGAAAAAGACACGCACTTCTTGATTTAGGTCAAGAAGTTGTCGTCCAGACCAGCTGTAGGTTGACGAAAAATCTAGAAAAGTCATCTCTAAAATCAGCAGGAAATCCACGGACCTCAGCATTAAACAGGGTCGCCAAGTGGTCAGATTTATCCTAACCATGAGAAGGATTTATCTCGTACAATGGGGGGGCACCATGCAAATTAGCTGGATAAGACTAATGAATCAGATCCCCAGAAAGGATAATCTCCTTAAAGATTAAAAATCAGCTTTTAAGACTGATATTACTCAATCCTAGAGATTGACCTTAAAGATTGAGAATTCAAACTCATGGAATTCAATGATATCTAAACTCGAGCTTGAACGAGAAAATATTTTGATCAAAAATACAAACCGATTTGTTTTCTGAAAACCCATTTTCAATACGTTCATTACCATTGAACGAAAAATCCTAGGAATTCACCTGGAATTCATTAGGTCACCTGAACTAAATCGGGTGTCAACCGTAAGAACGGTGGTTGCATAGCATGGTCAAAGACAGGACCTTGTGCCAGACCGAAAAATTATAAGGGTGAGCTTTACTATTGCTCCTACCAAGGATAGTAATTGCGTCCGACACGTTATAGACCATAATCAAAAGCATGTCACGGGACATTGCCTTAAACAGTTGCTTGTTCAACGCTTTCCTTTACAACCGGACGGTATTTTGCCGAAAGGTAATATACGGAACAAGTAAACTGGACGTGTTGCTTTCCAAATACAAGGTTAGCAAGTGGGTGACACAAAACCGCAAGTTTTGAGCTAAAATTTTCAAATCTGAAACCCACCAAACCCACAAATATTTTGCAAACACCGGTAAAGGGTTATTCCGGAAAACTTATCTAGGGTAAAAACTAGATTTAATTTTCAAAAGATCAAATGTTTTCATAAAGATCCAATTTCCTTAATGGATCTAAATTTTTATAGTCATGTGGGACTGTAAACCATATCGTTACTACCATTGTTTATACCGCCGTATAGAAATCACTGATGTACAAAGTGTGAAGAATAAAAAAGTGATTCTAGTATTTCAAGACAATATTGCTTGAGGACAAGCAACGCTCAAGTGTGGGAATATTTGATAATGCTAAAAACGAACATATATTTCATAGCATTATTCCTCAAGAAAGACAAGCTTTTAGTTGCAATTGTTCTATTTACAAGTGATATTCGTTTAAATAATAAAAGGTGAAGACAAAAGACAGATTCGACGAATTAAAGACGCAAACGACCAAAAAGCTCAAAAGTACAAAAGACAATCAAAAAGGTTCCAATTATTGATAAGAAACGTCTCGAAATTACAAAAGTACAAGATTCAAAACGCAAAGTACAAGATATTAAATTGTACGCGAGGACGTTCGAAAATCCGGAACCGGGACCAGAGTCAACTCTTAACGCTCGACGCAACCGACTAAAGTTTACAAGTTAACTATGTATATAAATATAATATAATATATAATTAATTATATTAATTATATATATATTATATATATATTATTAAAACCGTCGGCAGCAAGAAACTCCAAGGGTGTGAGCTGTAAATATATCTCCGCGACTCGCGGAGTTTTAAGGGCATTTTGCCGCGAGTCGCGGAGCCCCAATTTTCAACTCTGGCTATAAAGCCAACCGAATTCTGATCAAATTTATCATCTTTTTTTTCCCTTCCTCTTCATACGTAAATATAATTATATTTATAATTTATATTTTAATTTTAATTATAATTCTAATAATAAGGGTATGTTAGCGAATGTTGTAAGGGTGTAAGTCGAAATTCTGTCCGTGTAACGCTACGCTATTTTTAATCATTGTAAGTTATGTTCAACCTTTTTACATTAATGTCTCGTAGCTAAGTTATTATTATGCTTATTTAAAACGAAGTAATCATGATGTTGGGCTAATTACTAAAATTGGGTAATTGGGCTTTGTACCATAATTGGGGTTTGGACAAAAGAACGACACTTGTGGAAATTAGACTATGGGCTATTAATGGGCTTTATATTTGTTTAACTAAATGAAAGTTTGTTAATGTTAATATAAAGATTTACAATTGGGCGTCCCTATAAATTACCATATAAACTCGATCGGACACGATGGGCGGGGTATTTATATGTACGAATAATCGTTCATTTAACCGGACACGGGAATGGATTAATAGCCACTAGAATAATTAAAACAGGGGTGAAATTACATTCAAGGGTAATTGGTGTAATTGTTAACAAAGTAGTAAAACCTTGGTTTACACGCAGTCGATAACCTGGTGTATTCATTAAACAAAGTATTAAAACCTTGTTACAATTCGAATCCCCAATTAGTTGGAATATTTAACTTCGGGTATAATAATAATTTGACAAGGACACTTGCAATTTATATTTATGACTGATGGACTGTTATGGACAAAAACCAGACGGACATATTGAATAATCCAGGACAAAGGACAATTAACCCATGGGCATAAAACTAAAATCAACACGTCAAACATCATGATTACGGAAGTTTAAATAAGCATAATTCTTTTCTTTCATATTTAATTACCTTTATTTTATATTTAATTGCACTTCTAATTATCGCACTTTTATTTATTGTTATTTAATCGCACTTTTAATTATCGTACTTTTTAATTATCGCAAGTTTATTTTATCGCATTTTTATTCGCAATTTCATTATCGTTATTTACTTTACGCTTTAATTTAAGTCTTGTATTTATTTTATATTTTACATTAGGTTTTAACTGCGACTAAAGTCTTAAAATCGACAAACCGGTCATTAAACGGTAAAAACCCCCCTTTATAATAATAATATTACTTATATATATTTGTATTTTTATAAAAGTAAACTAATATAGCGTTGAGCTTTGTTTAAAGATTTCCCTGTGGAACGAACCGGACTTACTAAAAACTACACTACTGTACGATTAGGTACACTGCCTATAAGTGTTGTAGCAAGGTTTAAGTATATCCATTCTATAAATAAATAAATATCTTGTGTAAAATTGTATCGTATTTAATAGTATTTTTCTAGTAAAATAATAACTATTTTATATACACCTCGTTCGACATCAATAACATCATTCGATTCATACATATAAAGCTATCTTATTCGAAGGTTTAAACTTGTAATCACTAGAACATAGTTTAGTTAATTCTAAACTTGTTCGCAAACAAAAGTTAATCCTTCTAACTTGACTTTTAAAATCAACTAAACACATGTTCTATATCTATATGATATGCTAACTTAATGATTTAAAACCTGGAAACACGAAAAACACCGTAAAACCGGATTTACGCCGTCGTAGTAACACCGCGGGCTGTTTTGGGTTAGTTAATTAAAAACTATGATAAACTTTGATTTAAAAGTTGTTATTCTGAGAAAATGATTTTTATTATAAACATGAAACTATATCCAAAAATTATGGTTTAACTCAAAGTGGAAGTATGTTTTCTAAAATGGTCATCTAGACGTTCTTTCGACTGAAATGACTACCTTTACAAAAACGACTTGTAACTTATTTTTCTGACTATAAACCTATACTTTTTCTGTTTAGATTCATAAAATAGAGTTCAATATGAAACCATAGCAATTTGATTCACTCAAAACGGATTTAAAATGAAGAAGTTATGGGTAAAACAAGATTGGATAATTTTTCTCATTTTAGCTACGTGAAAATTGGTAACAAATCTATTCCAACCATAACTTAATCAACTTGTATTGTATATTATGTAATCTTGAGATACCATAGACACGTATACAATGTTTCGACCTATCATGTCGACACATCTATATATATTTCGGAACAACCATAGACACTCTATATGTGAATGTTGGAGTTAGCTATACAGGGTTGAGGTTGATTCCAAAATATATATAGTTTGAGTTGTGATCAATACTGAGATACGTATACACTGGGTCGTGGATTGATTCAAGATAATATTTATCGATTTATTTCTGTACATCTAATTGTGGACAACTAGTTGTAGGTTACTAACGAGGACAGCTGACTTAATAAACTTAAAACATCAAAATATATTAAAAGTGTTGTAAACATATTTTGAACATACTTTGATATATATGTATATATTGTTATAGGTTCGTGAATCAACCAGTGGCCAAGTCTTACTTCCCGACGAAGTAAAAATCTGTGAAAGTGAGTTATAGTCCCACTTTTAAAATCTAATATTTTTGGGATGAGAATACATGCAGGTTTTATAAATGATTTACAAAATAGACACAAGTACGTGAAACTACATTCTATGGTTGAATTATCGAAATCGAATATGCCCCTTTTTATTAAGTCTGGTAATCTAAGAATTAGGGAACAGACACCCTAATTGACGCGAATCCTAAAGATAGATCTATCGGGCCCAACAAGCCCCATCCAAAGTACCGGATGCTTTAGTACTTCGAAATTTATATCATATCCGAAGGGTGTCCCGGAATGATGGGGATATTCTTATATATGCATCTTGTTAATGTCGGTTACCAGGTGTTCACCATATGAATGATTTTTATCTCTATGTATGGGATGTATATTGAAATATGAAATCTTGTGGTCTATTATTATGATTTGATATATATAGGTTAAACCTATAACTCACCAACATTTTTGTTGACGTTTTAAGCATGTTTATTCTCAGGTGATTATGAGACGTTTTTCAAAGACTGCATTCATTTTAAAACAAACCATAACCTTTATTTCATCAATAAAGGTTTAAAAAGCTTTACGTAGATTATCAAATAATGATAATCTAAAATATCCTGTTTACACACGACCATTACATAATGGTTTACAATACAAATATGTTACAACAAAATAAGTTTCTTGAATGCAGTTTTTACACAATATCATACAAGCATGGACTCCAAATCTCGTCGTTATTTAAGTATGCGACAGCGGAAGCTCTTAATAATCACCTGAGAATAAACATGCTTAAAACGTCAACAAAAATGTTGGTGAGTTATAGGTTTAACCTATATATATCAAATCATAATAATAGACCACAAGATTTCATATTTCAATACACATCCCATACATAGAGATAAAAATCATTCATATGGTGAACACCTGGTAACCGACATTAACAAGATGCATATATAAGAATATCCCCATCATTCCGGGACACCCTTCGGATATGATATAAATTTCGAAGTACTAAAGCATCCGGTACTTTGGATAGGGCTTGTTGGGCCCGATAGATCTATCTTTAGGATTCGCGTCAATTAGGGTGTCTGTTCCCTAATTCTTAGATTACCAGACTTAATAAAAAGGGGCATATTTGAAATGTCCCGTTCTTATTGATTAAAAACGTTCCATATTAATTGATTTCGTTGCGAGGTTTTGACCTCTATATGAGACGTTTTTCAAAGACTGCATTCATTTTTAAAACAAACCATAACCTTTATTTCATAAATAAAGGTTTAAAAAGCTTTACGTAGATTATCAAATAATGATAATCTAAAATATCCTGTTTACACACGACCATTACATAATGGTTTACAATACAAATATGTTACATCGAAATCAGTTTCTTGAATGCAGTTTTTACACAATATCATACAAACATGGACTCCAAATCTTGTCCTTATTTTAGTATGCAACAGCGGAAGCTCTTAATATTCACCTGAGAATAAACATGCTTTAAACGTCAACAAAAATGTTGGTGAGTTATAGGTTTAACCTATATATATCAAATCGTAACAATAGACCACAAGATTTCATATTTCAATACACATCCCATACATAGAGATAAAAATCATTCATATGGTGAACACCTGGTAACCGACAATAACAAGATGCATATATAAGAATATCCCCATCATTCCGGGACACCCTTCGGATATGATATAAATTTCGAAGTACTAAAGCATCCGGTACTTTGGATGGGGTTTGTTAGGCCCAATAGATCTATCTTTAGGATTCGCGTCAATTAGGGTGTCTGTTCCCTAATTCTTAGATTACCAGACTTAATAAAAAGGGGCATATTCGATTTCGATAATTCAACCATAGAATGTAGTTTCACGTACTTGTGTCTATTTTGTAAATCATTTATAAAACCTGCATGTATTCTCATCCCAAAAATATTAGATTTTAAAAGTGGGACTATAACTCACTTTCACAGATTTTCTACTTCGTCGGGAAGTAAGACTTGGCCACTGGTTGATTCACGAACCTATAACAATATATACATATATATCAAAGTATGTTCAAAATATATTTACAACACTTTTAATATATTTTGATGTTTTAAGTTTATTAAGTCAGCTGTCCTCGTTAGTAACCTACAACTAGTTGTCCACAGTTAGATGTACAGAAATAAATCGATAAATATTATCTTGAATCAATCCACGACCCAGTGTATACGTATCTCAGTATTGATCACAACTCAAACTATATATATTTTGGAATCAACCTCAACCCTGTATAGCTAACTCCAACATTCACATATAGAGTGTCTATGGTTGTTCCGAAATATATATAGATGTGTCGACATGATAGGTCGAAACATTGTATACGTGTCTATGGTATCTCAAGATTACATAATATACAATACAAGTTGATTAAGTTATGGTTGGAATATATTTGTTACCAATTTTCACGTAGTTAAAATGAGAAAAATTATCCAATCTTGTTTTACCCATAACTTCTTCATTTTAAATCCGTTTTGAGTGAATCAAATTGCTATGGTTTCATATTGAACTCTATTTTATGAATCTAAACAGAAAAAGTATAGGTTTATAGTCGGAAAAATAAGTTACAAGTCGTTTTTGTAAAGGTAGTCATTTCAGTCGAAAGAACGACGTCTAGATGACCATTTTAGAAAACATACTTCCACTTTGAGTTTAACCATAATTTTTGGATATAGTTTCATGTTCATAATAAAAATCATTTTCTCAGAATAACAACTTTAAAATCAAAGTTTATCATAGTTTTTAATTAACTAACCCAAAACAGCCCGCGGTGTTACTACGACGGCGTAAATCCGGTTTTACGGTGTTTTTCGTGTTTCCAGGTTTTAAATCATTAAGTTAGCATATCATATAGATATAGAACATGTGTTTAGTTGATTTTAAAAGTCAAGTTAGAAGGATTAACTTTTGTTTGCGAACAAGTTTAGAATTAACTAAACTATGTTCTAGTGATTACAAGTTTAAACCTTCGAATAAGATAGCTTTATATGTATGAATCGAATGATGTTATGAACATCATTACTA
Source organism: Rutidosis leptorrhynchoides (assembly GCF_046630445.1). NCBI lineage: Eukaryota > Viridiplantae > Streptophyta > Magnoliopsida > Asterales > Asteraceae > Rutidosis > Rutidosis leptorrhynchoides. The sequence goes on along the minus strand of NC_092336.1, from coordinate 323,324,175 downwards.
CCTTAAGTTCCTTGGATAAACCTACTGGAAAAGAGAAAAATGGATCTAGCTTCAATGGATCCTTGGATGGCTCGAAGTTCTTGAAGCAGAATCATGACACGAAAACAAGTTCAAGTAAGATCATCACTTGAAATAAGATTGTTATAGTTATAGAAATTGAACCAAAGTTTGAATATGATTATTACCTTGTATTAGAATGATAACCTACTGTAAGAAACAAAGATTTCTTGAGGTTGGATGATCACCTTACAAGATTGGAAGTGAGCTAGCAAACTTGAAAGTATTCTTGATTTTATGAAACTAGAACTTTTGGAATTTATGAAGAACACTTAGAACTTGAAGATAGAACTTGAGAGAGATCAATTAGATGAAGAAAATTGAAGAATGAAAGTGTTTGTAGGTGTTTTTGGTCGTTGGTGTATGGATTAGATATAAAGGATATGTAATTTTGTTTTCATGTAAATAAGTCATGAATGATTACTCATATTTTTGTAATTTTATGAGATATTTCATGCTAGTTGCCAAATGATGGTTCCCACATGTGTTATGTGACTCACATGGGCTGCTAAGAGCTGATCATTGGAGTGTATATACCAATAGTACATACATCTAAAAGCTGTGTATTGTACGAGTACGAATACGGGTGCATACGAGTAGAATTGTTGATGAAACTGAACGAGGATGTAATTGTAAGCATTTTTGTTAAGTAGAAGTATTTTGATAAGTGTATTGAAGTCTTTCAAAAGTGTATAAATACATATTAAAACACTACATGTATATACATTTTAACTGAGTCGTTAAGTCATCGTTAGTCGTTACATGTAAATGTTGTTTTGAAACCTTTAGGTTAACGATCTTGTTAAATGTTGTTAACCCAATGTTTATAATATCAAATGAGATTTTAAATTATTATATTATCATGATATTATCATGTATGAATATCTCTTAATATGATATATATACATTAAATGTCTTTACAACGATAATCGTTACATATATGTCTCGTTTAAAAATCATTAAGTTAGTAGTCTTGTTTTTACATATGTAGTTCATTGTTAATATACTTAATGATATGTTTACTTATCATAGTATCATGTTAACTATATATATATCCATATATATGTCATCATATAGTTTTTACAAGTTTTAACGTTCGTGAATCACCGGTCAACTTGGGTGGTCAATTGTCTATATGAAACATATTTCAATTAATCAAGTCTTAACAAGTTTGATTGCTTAACATGTTGGAAACATTTAATCATGTAAATATCAATCTCAATTAATATATATAAACATGGAAAAGTTCGGGTCACTACAGTACCTACCCGTTAAATAAATTTCGTCCCGAAATTTTAAGCTGTTGAAGGTGTTGATGAATCTTCTGGAAATAGATGTGGGTATTTCTTCTTCATCTGATCTTCACGCTCCCAGGTGAACTCGGGTCCTCTACGAGCATTCCATCGAACCTTAACAATTGGTATCTTGTTTTGCTTAAGTCTTTTAACCTCACGATCCATTATTTCGACGGGTTCTTCGATGAATTGAAGTTTTTCGTTGATTTGGATTTCATCTAACGGAATAGTGAGATCTTCTTTAGCAAAACATTTCTTCAAATTCGAGACGTGGAAAGTGTTATGTACAGCCGCGAGTTGTTGAGGTAACTCAAGTCGGTAAGCTACTGGTCCGACACGATCAATAATCTTGAATGGTCCAATATACCTTGGATTTAATTTCCCTCGTTTACCAAATCGAACAACGCCTTTCCAAGGTGCAACTTTAAGCATGACCATCTCTCCAATTTCAAATTCTATATCTTTTCTTTTAATGTCAGCGTAGCTCTTTTGTCGACTTTGGGCGGTTTTCAACCGTTGTTGAATTTGGATGATCTTCTCGGTAGTTTCTTGTATAATCTCCGGACCCGTAATCTGTCTATCCCCCACTTCACTCCAACAAATCGGAGACCTGCACTTTCTACCATAAAGTGCTTCAAACGGCGCCATCTCAATGCTTGAATGATAGCTGTTGTTGTAGGAAAATTCTGCTAACGGTAGATGTCGATCCCAACTGTTTCCGAAATCAATAACACATGCTCGTAGCATGTCTTCAAGCGTTTGTATCGTCCTTTCGCTCTGCCCATCATTTTGTGGATGATAGGCAGTACTCATGTCTAGACGAGTTCCTAATGCTTGCTGTAATGTCTGCCAGAATCTTGAAATAAATCTGCCATCCCTATCAGAGATAATAGAGATTGGTATTCCATGTCTGGAGATGACTTCCTTCAAATACAGTCGTGCTAACTTCTCCATCTTGTCATCTTCTCTTATTGGCAGGAAGTGTGCTGATTTGGTGAGACGATCAACTATTACCCAAATAGTATCAAAACCACTTGCAGTCCTTGGCAATTTAGTGATGAAATCCATGGTAATGTTTTCCCATTTCCATTCCGGGATTTCGGGTTGTTGAAGTAGACCTGATGGTTTCTGATGCTCAGCTTTGACCTTAGAACACGTCAAACATTCTCCTACATATTTAGCAACATCGGCTTTCATACCCGGCCACCAAAAATGTTTCTTGAGATCCTTGTACATCTTCCCCGTTCCAGGATGTATTGAGTATCTGGTTTTATGAGCTTCTCTAAGTACCATTTCTTTCATATCTCCAAATTTTGGTACCCAAATCCTTTCAACCCTATACCGGGTTCCGTCTTCCCGAATATTAAGATGCTTCTCCGATCCTTTGGGTATTTCATCCTTTAAATTTCCCTCTTTTAAAACTCCTTGTTGCGCCTCCTTTATTTGAGTAGTAATGTTATTATGAATCATTATATTCATAGATTTTACTCGAATGGGTTCTCTGTCCTTCCTGCTCAAGGCATCGGCTACCACATTTGCCTTCCCCGGGTGGTAACGAATCTCAAAGTCGTAATCATTCAATAATTCAATCCACCTACGCTGCCTCATATTCAGTTGTTTCTGATTAAATATATGTTGAAGACTTTTGTGGTCGGTATATATAATACTTTTGACCCCATATAAGTAGTGCCTCCAAGTCTTTAATGCAAAAACAACCGCGCCTAATTCCAAATCATGCGTCGTATAATTTTGTTCGTGAATCTTCAATTGTCTAGACGCATAAGCAATCACCTTCGTTCGTTGCATTAATACACAACCGAGACCTTGCTTTGATGCATCACAATAAATCACAAAATCATCATTCCCTTCAGGCAATGACAATATAGGTGCCGTAGTTAGCTTTTTCTTCAATAACTGAAACGCTTTCTCTTGTTCATCATTCCATTCAAATTTCTTCCCTTTATGCGTTAATGCAGTCAAGGGTTTTGCTATTCTGGAAAAGTCTTGGATGAACCTTCTGTAGTAACCAGCTAGTCCTAAAAACTGGCGTATGTGTTTCGGAGTTTTCGGGGTTTCCCACTTTTCAACAGTTTCTATCTTTGCCGGATCCACCTTAATACCTTCTTTGTTCACTATGTGACCGAGGAATTGAACTTCTTCCAACCAAAATGCACACTTTGAAAACTTAGCGTACAATTCTTCCTTCCTCAATACTTCTAACACCTTTCTCAAATGTTCACCGTGTTCTTGGTCATTCTTTGAGTAAATAAGTATGTCATCAATGAAAACAATGACAAACTTGTCAAGGTATGGTCCACACACTCGGTTCATAAGGTCCATGAACACAGCTGGTGCATTAGTTAAACCAAACGGCATGACCATAAACTCGTAATGACCGTAACGTGTTCTGAAGGCAGTCTTTGGAATATCATCTTCTTTCACCCGCATTTGATGATACCCGGAACGTAAGTCAATCTTTGAATAAACAGACGAGCCTTGTAGTTGATCAAATAAGTCGTCGATTCTCGGTAGTGGGTAGCGGTTCTTGATGGTAAGTTTGTTCAACTCTCGGTAGTCGATACACAACCTGAATGTACCATCTTTCTTCTTGACAAACAAAACAGGAGCTCCCCACGGTGATGTGCTTGGTCGAATGAAACCACGCTCTAAAAGTTCTTGTAATTGGCTTTGCAGTTCTTTCATCTCGCTGGGTGCGAGTCTGTAAGGAGCACGAGCTATTGGTGCAGCTCCTGGTACAAGATCTATTTGAAATTCAACAGATCGATGTGGGGGTAATCCCGGTAATTCTTTCGGAAATACATCGGGAAATTCTTTTGCAATGGGAACATCATTGATGCTCTTTTCTTCAGTTTGTACTTTCTCGACGTGTGCTAGAACAGCATAGCAACCTTTTCTTATTAGTTTTTGTGCCTTCAAATTACTAATAAGATGTAGCTTCGTGTTGCCCTTTTCTCCGTACACCATTAAGGGTTTTCCTTTTTCTCGTATAATGCGAATTGCATTTTTGTAACAAACGATCTCCGCTTTCACTTCTTTCAACCAGTCCATACCGATTATCACATCAAAACTCCCTAACTCTACGGGTATCAAATCAATCTTAAATGTTTCGCTAACCAGTTTAATTTCTCGATTCCGACATATATTATCTGCTGAAATTAATTTACCATTTGCTAATTCGAGTAAAAATTTACTATCCAAAGGCGTCAATGGACAACTTAATTTAGCACAAAAATCTCTACTCATATAGCTTCTATCCGCACCCGAATCAAATAAAACGTAAGCAGATTTATTGTCAATAAGAAACGTACCCGTAACAAGCTCCGGGTCTTCCTGTGCCTCTGCCGCATTAATATTGAAAACTCTTCCACGGCCTTGTCCATTCGTGTTCTCCTGGTTCGGGCAATTTCTAATAATGTGGCCCGGTTTTCCACATTTATAACAAACTACATTGGCATAACTTGCTCCGACACTACTTGCTCCGCCATTACTCGTTCCGACACCATTTGTTCCTTTCGTTCTATTAACCCCTGGTCCGTAGACCTCACACTTCGCCGCGCTATGACCATTTCTTTTACACTTGTTGCAAAATTTGGTGCAGAACCCCGAGTGATTCTTTTCACACCTTTGGCATAGCTGCTTCTGATTGTTGTTGTTGTTGTTGTTGTTGTTGTTGTTGTTGGGCCGTTTGTTGTAGTTGCGATTTATGTTGCGATTGTTGGGATAATTGTTGCGATTATTGTTGTAATTGCTGTTGTTGTTGTATTGGTGATTCTTATCACCGTTTTCCTCCCACTTTCTTTTGACTTGCTTCACATTGGTCTCTTCAGCAGTCTGTTCTTTAATTCTTTCTTCAATTTGGTTCACGAGTTTATGAGCCATTCTACATGCCTGTTGTATGGAGGCGGGCTCGTGTGAACTTATATCTTCTTGGATTCTTTCCGGTAATCCTTTCACAAACGCGTCGATCTTCTCTTCCTCATCTTCGAATGCTCCCGGACACAATAGGCACAATTCTGTGAATCGTCTTTCGTACGTGGTAATATCAAATCCTTGGGTTCGTAACCCTCTAAGTTCTGTCTTGAGCTTATTGACCTCGGTTCTGGGACGGTACTTCTCGTTCATCAAGTGCTTGAATGCTGACCACGGTAGTGCGTACGCATCGTCTTGTCCCACTTGCTCTAGATAGGTATTCCACCATGTTAACGCAGAACCTGTGAAGGTATGCGTAGCGTACTTCACTTTGTCCTCTTCAGTACACTTACTTATGGCAAACACCGATTCAACCTTCTCGGTCCACCGTTTCAATCCGATCGGTCCTTCGGTTCCATCAAATTCCAAAGGTTTGCAGGCAGTGAATTCTTTGTAGGTGCATCCTACACGATTTCCTGTACTGCTAGATCCAAGGTTATTGTTGGTATGTAGCGCAGCCTGTACTGCGGCTATGTTTGAAGCTAGAAAAGTACGGAATTCCTCTTCATTCATATTCACGGTGTGTCGAGTAGTCGGTGCCATTTCCTTCAAAATAGTTAAATGGAACAAGTTAATCATACAGAATATTAAGAGTAGTTAATAGTATTTCGTAGCATAATATGAACTCATTTATAAAAGCTTTTTCTTCATATTAGCGTTTTATAAGTTTAAATTCGGGTAGTACCTACCCGTTAAGTTCATACTTAGTAGCTAATATACAATTCAACTACTACAATTCTATATGAAAAACTGATTATAATAATATTTCGCGTTCAAACTTTTATACAATATTTTACAAACTTACAATACCGCTTATTTTACATAAAGCATGAAATATAGCACACAATAACTTTGATACAAGATAGTTGTGAAGACAATTCTAGCTAGTACACAAGTCGTTCAGCAAAGGCAATAAAGACACGTAATTCATACGTCCAGAAACAAGTCATGCATTCTGGTTTTACTAGGACTACTTCCCATCCTTGGTCTTGTGCAACATAACCGTTATGGCCGTTGATAAGACAGCGTGTTGTAACGTCATCAAAGGGACGAGGGTTACGTAATGTCCAACAGTCCCGTAATAATCTAAAAACCTCATTTCTTACCCCAATTACCGACTCCGTCACTTGTGGAAACGTTTTGTTTAATAGTTGTAGCCCGATGTTCTTGTTCTCACTTTGGTGAGAAGCGAACATTACTAATCCGTAAGCATAACATGCTTCTTTATGTTGCATGTTAGCCGCTTTTTCTAAATCACGAAGTCCAATATTCGGATATATTGAGTCAAAATAATTTCTTAACCCGTTGCGTAAAATAGCATTTGGGTTCCCCGCAATATATGCGTCAAAGTAAACACATCGTAACTTATGGGTTTCCTAATGTGATATCCCCCATCTTTCAAACGAAAGTCTCTTATAAACCAAGACATTCTTGGAACGTTCTTCGAATGTCTTACAAACTGATCTCGCCTTAAATAGTTGTGCCGAAGAATTCTGGCCGACTCTAGACAAGATTTCATCAATCATGTCTCCGGGTAGGTCTCTTAAAATATTAGGTTGTCTATCCATTTTGTGTTTTTAAACTGTAAAATAGACAAGAGTTAGATTTATAAAAAAATACTTATTAATACAAGCAATTTTTACATATATCATAAAGCATAAGAACACTATATTACATATATTACACCACACGAATACAACTATCTTATTCCGACTCGCTCGTTTCTTCTTCTTTGGTTTTGGTTCGTTTTGCCAAGTTTCTAGGGATATATGATGTTCCCCTAATACGAGCCGTCGTTGTCCACATTGGTTTAGAAAAACCTGGTGGTTTAGAGGTTCCCGGGTCATTGTTACAACTTAAGGACTTCGGGGGTTGACGATACATATAAAGTTCATCAGGGTTGGAATTAGATTTCTCTATTTTTATGCCCTTTCCCTTATTATTTTGTTTTGCCTTTTTAAATTCAGTTGGGGCAATTTCTATAACATCATCGGAATTCTCGTCGGAATCCGATTCATCGGAGAATTGGTAATCCTCCCAATATTTTGCTTCCTTGGCGGAAACACCATTGACCATAATTAACTTTGGTCGGTTGGTTGAGGATTTTCTTTTACTTAACCGTTTTATTATTTCCCCCACCGGTTCTATTTCTTCATCCGGTTCCGATTCTTCTTCCGGTTCCGATTCTTCTTCCGGTTCCTCTTCGGGAACTTGTGAATCAGTCCACAAATCATTCCAATTTACATTTGACTCTTCATTATTATTAGGTGAGTCAATGGGACTTGTTCTAGAGGTAGACATCTATCACATAATATCAAACACGTTAAGAGATTAATATATCACATAATATTCATATGTTAAAAATATATAGTTTCCAACAAAAATGTTAAGCAATCATTTTTAAAGAAAACACGGTCGAAGTCCAGACTCACTAATGCATCCTAACAAACTCGATAAGACACACTAATGCAAATTTTCTGGTTCTCTAAGACCAACGCTCGGATACCAACTGAAATGTCCCGTTCTTATTGATTAAAAACGTTCCATATTAATTGATTTCGTTGCGAGGTTTTGACCTCTATATGAGACGTTTTTCAAAGACTGCATTCATTTTTAAAACAAACCATAACCTTTATTTCATAAATAAAGGTTTAAAAAGCTTTACGTAGATTATCAAATAATGATAATCTAAAATATCATGTTTACACACGACCATTACATAATGGTTTACAATACAAATATGTTACATCGAAATCAGTTTCTTGAATGCAGTTTTTACACAATATCATACAAACATGGACTCCAAATCTTGTCCTTATTTTAGTATGCAACAGCGGAAGCTCTTAATATTCACCTGAGAATAAACATGCTTTAAACGTCAACAAAAATGTTGGTGAGTTATAGGTTTAACCTATATATATCAAATCGTAACAATAGACCACAAGATTTCATATTTCAATACACATCCCATACATAGAGATAAAAATCATTCATATGGTGAACACCTGGTAACCGACAATAACAAGATGCATATATAAGAATATCCCCATCATTCCGGGACACCCTTCGGATATGATATAAATTTCGAAGTACTAAAGCATCCGGTACTTTGGATGGGGTTTGTTAGGCCCAATAGATCTATCTTTAGGATTCGCGTCAATTAGGGTGTCTGTTCCCTAATTCTTAGATTACCAGACTTAATAAAAAGGGGCATATTCGATTTCGATAATTCAACCATAGAATGTAGTTTCACGTACTTGTGTCTATTTTGTAAATCATTTATAAAACCTGCATGTATTCTCATCCCAAAAATATTAGATTTTAAAAGTGGGACTATAACTCACTTTCACAGATTTTCTACTTCGTCGGGAAGTAAGACTTGGCCACTGGTTGATTCACGAACCTATAACAATATATACATATATATCAAAGTATGTTCAAAATATATTTACAACACTTTTAATATATTTTGATGTTTTAAGTTTATTAAGTCAGCTGTCCTCGTTAGTAACCTACAACTAGTTGTCCACAGTTAGATGTACAGAAATAAATCGATAAATATTATCTTGAATCAATCCACGACCCAGTGTATACGTATCTCAGTATTGATCACAACTCAAACTATATATATTTTGGAATCAACCTCAACCCTGTATAGCTAACTCCAACATTCACATATAGAGTGTCTATGGTTGTTCCGAAATATATATAGATGTGTCGACATGATAGGTCGAAACATTGTATACGTGTCTATGGTATCTCAAGATTACATAATATACAATACAAGTTGATTAAGTTATGGTTGGAATATATTTGTTACCAATTTTCACGTAGTTAAAATGAGAAAAATTATCCAATCTTGTTTTACCCATAACTTCTTCATTTTAAATCCGTTTTGAGTGAATCAAATTGCTATGGTTTCATATTGAACTCTATTTTATGAATCTAAACAGAAAAAGTATAGGTTTATAGTCGGAAAAATAAGTTACAAGTCGTTTTTGTAAAGGTAGTCATTTCAGTCGAAAGAACGACGTCTAGATGACCATTTTAGAAAACATACTTCCACTTTGAGTTTAACCATAATTTTTGGATATAGTTTCATGTTCATAATAAAAATCATTTTCTCAGAATAACAACTTTAAAATCAAAGTTTATCATAGTTTTTAATTAACTAACCCAAAACAGCCCGCGGTGTTACTACGACGGCGTAAATCCGGTTTTACGGTGTTTTTCGTGTTTCCAGGTTTTAAATCATTAAGTTAGCATATCATATAGATATAGAACATGTGTTTAGTTGATTTTAAAAGTCAAGTTAGAAGGATTAACTTTTGTTTGCGAACAAGTTTAGAATTAACTAAACTATGTTCTAGTGATTACAAGTTTAAACCTTCGAATAAGATAGCTTTATATGTATGAATCGAATGATGTTATGAACATCATTACTACCTTAAGTTCCTTGGATAAACCTACTGGAAAAGAGAAAAATGGATCTAGCTTCAATGGATCCTTGGATGGCTCGAAGTTCTTGAAGCAGAATCATGACACGAAAACAAGTTCAAGTAAGATCATCACTTGAAATAAGATTGTTATAGTTATAGAAATTGAACCAAAGTTTGAATATGATTATTACCTTGTATTAGAATGATAACCTACTGTAAGAAACAAAGATTTCTTGAGGTTGGATGATCACCTTACAAGATTGGAAGTGAGCTAGCAAACTTGAAAGTATTCTTGATTTTATGAAACTAGAACTTTTGGAATTTATGAAGAACACTTAGAACTTGAAGATAGAACTTGAGAGAAATCAATTAGATGAAGAAAATTGAAGAATGAAAGTGTTTGTAGGTGTTTTTGGTCGTTGGTGTATGGATTAGATATAAAGGATATGTAATTTTGTTTTCATGTAAATAAGTCATGAATGATTACTCATATTTTTGTAATTTTATGAGATATTTCATGCTAGTTGCCAAATGATGGTTCCCACATGTGTTATGTGACTCACATGGGCTGCTAAGAGCTGATCATTGGAGTGTATATACCAATAGTACATACATCTAAAAGCTGTGTATTGTACGAGTACGAATACGGGTGCATACGAGTAGAATTGTTGATGAAACTGAACGAGGATGTAATTGTAAGCATTTTTGTTAAGTAGAAGTATTTTGATAAGTGTATTGAAGTCTTTCAAAAGTGTATAAATACATATTAAAACACTACATGTATATACATTTTAACTGAGTCGTTAAGTCATCGTTAGTCGTTACATGTAAATGTTGTTTTGAAACCTTTAGGTTAACGATCTTGTTAAATGTTGTTAACCCAATGTTTATAATATCAAATGAGATTTTAAATTATTATATTATCATGATATTATCATGTATGAATATCTCTTAATATGATATATATACATTAAATGTCTTTACAACGATAATCGTTACATATATGTCTCGTTTAAAAATCATTAAGTTAGTAGTCTTGTTTTTACATATGTAGTTCATTGTTAATATACTTAATGATATGTTTACTTATCATAGTATCATGTTAACTATATATATATCCATATATATGTCATCATATAGTTTTTACAAGTTTTAACGTTCGTGAATCACCGGTCAACTTGGGTGGTCAATTGTCTATATGAAACATATTTCAGTTAATCAAGTCTTAACAAGTTTGATTGCTTAACATGTTGGAAACATTTAATCATGTAAATATCAATCTCAATTAATATATATAAACATGGAAAAGTTCGGGTCACTACAATATTCGATTTCAATAATTCAACCATAGAATGTAGTTTCACGTACTTGTGTCTATTTTATAAATCATTTATAAAACCTGCATGTATTCTCATCCCAAAAATATTAGATTTTAAAAGTGGGACTATAACTCACTTTCACAGATTTTTACTTCGTCGGGAAGTAAGACTTGGCCACTGGTTGATTCACGAACCTATAACAATATATACATATATATCAAAGTTTGTTCAAAATATATTTACAACACTTTTAATATATTTTGATGTTTTAAGTTTATTAAGTCAGCTGTCCTCGTTAGTAACCTACAACTAGTTGTCCACAATTAGATGTACAGAAATAAATCGATAAATATTATCTTGAATCAATCCACGACCCAGTGTATACGTATCTCAGTATTGATCACAACTCAAACTATATATATTTTGGAATCAACCTCAACCCTGTATAGCTAACTCCAACATTCACATATAGAGTGTCTATGGTTGTTCCGAAATATATATAGATGTGTCGACATGATAGGTCGAAACATTGTATACGTGTCTATGGTATCTCAAGATTACATAATATACAATACAAGTTGATTAAGTTATGGTTGGAATAGATTTGTTACTAATTTTCACGTAGCTAAAATGAGAAAAATTATCCAATCTTGTTTTACCCATAACTTCTTCATTTTAAATCCGTTTTGAGTGAATCAAATTGCTATGGTTTCATATTGAACTCTATTTTATGAATCTAAACAGAAAAGTATAGGTTTATAGTCGAAAAAATAAGTTACAAGTCGCTTTTGTAAAGGTAGTCATTTCAGTCGAAAGAACGACGTCTAGATGACCATTTTAGAAAACATACTTTCACTTTGAGTTTAACCATAATTTTTGGATATAGTTTCATGTTCATAATAAAAATCATTTTCTCAGAATAACAACTTTTAAATCAAAGTTTATCATAGTTTTTAATTAACTAACCCAAAACAGCCCGCGGTGTTACTACGACGGCGTAAATCCGGTTTTACGGTGTTTTTCGTGTTTCCAGGTTTTAAATCATTAAGTTAGCATATCATATAGATATAGAACATGTGTTTATTTGATTTTAAAAGTCAAGTTAGAAGGATTAACTTTTGTTTGCGAACAAGTTTAGAATTAACTAAACTATGTTCTAGTGATTACAAGTTTAAACCTTCGAATAAGATAGCTTTATATGTATGAATCGAATGATGTTATGAACATCATTACTACCTTAAGTTCCTTGGATAAACCTACTGGAAAAGAGAAAAATGGATCTAGCTTCAATGGATCCTTGGATGGCTCGAAGTTCTTGAAGCAAAATCATGACACGAAAACAAGTTCAAGTAAGATCATCACTTGAAATAAGATTGTTATAGTTATAGAAATTGAACCAAAGTTTGAATATGATTATTACCTTGTATTAGAATGATAACCTACTGTAAGAAACAAAGATTTCTTGAGGTTGGATGATCACCTTACAAGATTGGAAGTGAGCTAGCAAACTTGAAAGTATTCTTGATTTTATGTAACTAGAACTTGTAGAATTTATGAAGAACACTTAGAACTTGAAGATAGAACTTGAGAGAGATCAATTAGATGAAGAAAATTGAAGAATGAAAGTGTTTGTAGGTGTTTTTGGTCGTTGGTGTATGGATTAGATATAAAGGATATGTAATTTTGTTTTCATGTAAATAAGTCATGAATGATTACTCATATTTTTGTAATTTTATGAGATATTTCATGCTAGTTGCCAAATGATGGTTCCCACATATGTTAGGTGACTCACATGGGCTGCTAAGAGCTGATCATTGGAGTGTATATACCAATAGTACATACATCTAAAAGCTGTGTATTGTACGAGTACGAATACGGGTGCATACGAGTAGAATTGTTGATGAAACTGAACGAGGATGTAATTGTAAGAATTTTTGTTAAGTAGAAGTATTTTGATAAGTGTATTGAAGTCTTTCAAAAGTGTATAAATACATATTAAAACACTACATGTATATACATTTTAACTGAGTCGTTAAGTCATCGTTAGTCGTTACATGTAAGTGTTGTTTTGAAACCTTTAGGTTAACGATCTTATTGAATGTTGTTAATCCATTGTTTATTATAAAAAATGAGATGTTAAATTATTATATTATCATGATATTATGATATATAATATATCTTAGTATGATGTATATACAGTTAAATGTCGTTACAACGATAATCGTTACATATATGTCTCGTTTCGAAATCATTAAGTTAGTAGTCTTATTTTTACATATGTATTTCATTGTTAATACACTTAATAATATATTTACTTATCATTTAACATAATTAACCAAGTGTATCAATATCTTAATATGATTCATATGTACCTAGTAAGACGTTGTTATAACGATAATCGTTATATATATCATTTTCGAGTTTCTTAAATTAATAGTCTCATTTTTATGTATATAACTCATTGTTAAAATACCTAATGAGATACATACTTATAATAAAAACATGTTAACTAAATATATAACCATATATATGTCATTGTATAGTTTTTACAAGTTTTAACGTTCGTGAATCAGTCTGGACTTCGACCGTGTCTGCATGTCAAAAGTTTTGCTTATCATTCTAGTCGGAAATCATCTGCTTATCATCCTTATGAAATTACCTACTTATCATTATTAGTCTAGACACGTCTTGCTACATTAATTGCATGAGTAGTGTATAGACAAAATTCATATCTTAGCGTATCTGCTAAATCATATCTTATCGTATCTATTACTTTAAACTTTGCCAGACATATCCCGCAAATTCCTCCGTAATCTACGAAATCTTTTGATCTATATATATAGATATCCTATGTAAATAGAATATCACCCGATAGCCAGAAAAATCATTTTATATCGAAAAATCCTTTATCAAATCGTACGAAATGGAATTCGTTGTTAGTTCAAGTCACTCGGATTCCGAAATGGAATCTCACTCAAGCTCCGAAAGCAATGTGACCGGAATGGATCAACCAATCAGTCATCACCTATTCTGGATGAAGTGGGGATGGGTTCGTAGCCTCCTCAATCATTGGAGACAAGAAGAAGGTGATCCCTTCCATCCACCACATTGCCCTCTTGACGAAGAACCTGAAGCACTTACCGGCGAACCTGTCCGAAACACCATTTTCTCGCTCATTTCCAGAGTATCTCGTCACGATTATATATTACATCAAATTTTAGATTTTATTTATCCACTCGTCCTAACCGACAATCACCCTGGTGTAATAGAAGAAGTCAACGAGCTTCACGCTCGGGTAGTGGCTTTGGAGAATATGGTGCAGAGATTACAAATACCTGCAGCATCATCAGCAGCATAACCAGTACCACCATCATCAACGCCAATAGTACCATTACCACCTCCAACCACAACCGCGTCGTAAACCTCAACTTCATAATCTATCCCACGAGCATCAACGTCATACGCACCATAGATACCAAGGAGTACCAACAACAATAACTGATGAAGTATTAATTCATAACTTCATTGGAGAAACATTCCGCGGCGATTATGTAATCTCTAAAGTCTTAGAGATTATCTAATCTAGCCCTAACCATAAATCAGTTAAGCGAACCAAAATGATAGAAGGAAGAGTAGAAACCCTGAAAAAAATGGTGTGTGATTAACAAGCTAAACTTGCTTTACCAATAGCATCAACAGTACCGTCAGCGTTACCAGCATCGTCAGTACAGTCAACATCCGAATCAACAACACAGATAACATCACAAACTCCGTCAGTTCAAGAATCACTGTAGACATCATTACGAATCAATAACGTGTATATTGTATCAACGAGTTATGAAGAATTAACTCATTCCCTCTGAAGAAATTATATGTATATTATATATATATATATATATATATATATATATATATATATATATATATATATATATATATATATATATATATATATATATATATATATATATATATATATATATAAATAAATCTTTCCATGCTAAGCTATTGTGTGTAAATCTTAACTACTCGGTTAATTCATATTACAAATATGCAATAATGTACGTCCTTCGGCCGCAACTTAACCAGCGTTAACTACAATCTCTGTCGCAATTCAACAAATTCCAATTCATAATAAATCAAGTATATATTTGATTTTACACTTTCATCATCGATGTACCCGAAACTTTTCAGATAACATCATTTGTACTTTGCGAAATTCACAAGAATTCCACGAAACGAACATCATACATCAACAAATAACGAAGTATTGATTCATAATTTAAATGTCATTAAAGAAATACTGCGTAAAAGTTATGTACTTTTTAAAGCCTTTAGGGATTATTCAATTCTAGTTTCAACCGTAAATCAAATGAGTTTAATTTAACATTAACTCATTAAATCTATATTACATCTGAAGAAAATATACATATATATATATTTTCATAAAGACTGTAATAAAATTCTTTTGTACAAAATATTAATTGTGAAATTTTTTTAACGGGTAGGTAATACCCGAGAGATATATAAATTCACAATTAATATGTTACATTCTTCGAATCTGATTCAGCAAATCATCCATTATAATCTCTACTTTCACAACAATATACATTCTTTTATAGAAATCAAAACAACCATACTCATTCAAAATTTAATTACATATTCTGATTTTGAAATCTCAAAATTCAACTTGAGATATGACCAAAATCATCACTCTTAGATCCTTACATCTTTCACAAGCTATATTTTGACTTCAAAACTGTGTTAGAACATCAAATGTTTGTTAACGATTACAATCTGTGTTCAAACCCTTCGAAAATTTCTGAAGACACTTCGAATGATGAGCAATCGAGATGATGATCCAACCACATGTTACCCACAGTTATGTACCCGAAAAACTCTTGAAACCAAAGTAAAAGTTTAAACAACGTATCCGCGTCAGATTCTTTGGCATTTATTAGCAAAAATAACTTTGCGACTCCAATTCAAAGTAGCCAGTTTTGTCACAGCTCCAGCAAGTCAACTTCGACTTTTCAGTCAGACTAACCTTATTATAACCTTGAGATATACACCATCGTTACCAGAGAACCTTTTACATTCCACCACATTATTAGCAGATGTACCAACAACTTCATTACCCTTTGACTTTAGCCTCTCCAAAAAAAAAAAGTCATTATAATTATTCATTGAAACCCCATCATTTACTCATTCGCATCTTGTAATGAGAATTGCCATACAAATCATTGAGAATTAGCAATCAGTATTTTGAAATCTCGCAGCATGTCTACGCCAACAGTTATATGTGTATATATAATGTCTATCTTCTGGACTTAATTTGAATGTGAAGTTAATGAAAAACACTCCGAACTACGAATTGGTTCTCCGAAAGAAAAAAATGCTGATGAAGCAGCAAAAAAACTATAAACGACTTTAAACGGTAAAAGCTGGATGATAATGATGAAGTGTGCTGGCAAAGCGCAGAAAAAGAGAAGTTTTGGAACTGGAAAACGGATTGAGCAAAGTAGGAAGGAGGCTGTGGACAAATTACAAAGACTGAATCTGACTTCAAAGGATCCAAATGATTCAGTACCTACTGAAGTCATTAATGAATACCTTGCTCCTGACTCTAAACCCCTGCGGACAATATTCTTCATCATCCTCTAATATTAGAAATTCTAAAATATCATCATACCTTTCATTATAAATATCCTCCATATTTCTGAAGATATTTTCCTAATTTTTCTTATTTGAAATCATTTACCTCTTCGCGCTATCTGTATTACATCATAAAAGAAACTATTTTAGTTTCTAAATTCTGAAACATTCAAGTTTAAAATAGAAATATTTTGAAGTAGTGTTGGGAACTGAAGCATGAATTAGTATAATATAATGACACTTGATCAATGTGATTATATTACAGTAAGTCATGCTGAGCTTCTAAATGGAACGTGATGATTCACAGATCATAACATCATCATGTGCCATGTTATACGACTCTTGTATTCTATTTAACCTCTAAAATATCAAGAAAATATTTCTTGATGATTCGGCCTTTTCCAAGGTATTCTAGTAATTTGACAAGTCAAGATCGTGCCATCACAATTTCCTTCCTAAAACATTAACAATGTTCATTTCGAAATTCATATCTGTGAATTCTGGACCATTACAAGCGGTACTTAATCGCAAGAAGAAGAAACAAAAGGACAAAACTACGAAATAGAAATTGGGGTATAAATTGCAGCAAATAAAAGAGAGCATTAACTGTGAATGATAATGATTATAGAAGACATAAGCAGAGACTTTGAAATATAAGGGAACATATAAAGCCCAACGACAAACCAGAAATTATTAACCATATATATCGATGCATATAGCAATATAAAGACACGGGAGAACTAGAAACACTATAAACCCAAGAGTATAGTAGAAGTAAATAGATTCTTCCAGCAGTAGATGAAAAAGAAGAATGACCGATATGAAAGTTAGAAGTATATCGAGAATCAGAACTGGATGGAGCATATTGATGAATACTTTAAAATATGAGTTGAGGGGGAAAGAATAGAAGGTGATGAAACATGACTAGGAACTTAGAAATCAACAGATTTAACTCACACAATGGCGGAATAAGTGAATCAAACCCTCTAGTGAATAGGTTAAGTTTTTTTTTTTTTTTTTAATTTAGTCAAACCACAACTAAATCAAGTGTGATTAGATCAACACCTAGAGCTATTATTCACCACCTGGGTGATTTGGACTGAAAGAGAATCGGAGGAGCTCACCAGATCTGAGTGTGTGTAATAAATGAGAGGCTTAACCTAAAAATGAAGAATATAAGACTTTATATACCCCTGCTATTGACTCACCTGTACGATTCATCCATCACACGTACGAGTTGGCTTCATTAGCCGTACGGGTGATCACTCACTCGTGTCTTCTCATTTAGGTTGTAATTGTGACTTAGCTCAGCATCAACCTTTCGTATAAGCCTGTCAGCCGTACTAGTGAGGCTTCACTCGTACGTCTGACTAAGTCTAACATAGTCAAACATCCAAATCTCGTTCCTGCAGTTCCTGTAATCACATACAAACACGGATAGGATAATAACGAGTAATCATGGTGGCCTGTAAACTGTTATACCTGCAATGGACGTGGGTAGATGTCTAGGAACTTGCATAAAATACATCAACAGAAGGTGTGAGTTGTAAGGAAACGAAGGAGGTGAATTTATAAGAAAATCTCCGACAGAACAATTAAAATGGACGATCGCATTTAAAGCGGATCCAAATTCTCTTGATTACCGGAGAGTCAAATCTTATTAAGAAGATTTTCTTCAAATCCCTTGAAATCTGGGAATCAATCATATCTACATCAAATGATAAGATGAATCTACACTTACTCATTTCACTCTTCTATGTTAGCTTCATTCGTACTCTTCATATAAATGGATTGTTTATCCAAATTATTCGCTGATGATAAAACTCTAATTTTCAGCCCGTATGCATCATGAAAACATACTTATAATCATTCACGACCTTTCCACTCAAATTTCGGGACGAAATTTCTTTAACGGGTAGGTACTGTGACAACCCGGAAATTTTCAACCAAATTTAAACTTTAATCTTTATATGTTTCCGACACGATAAGCAATATTTGTTAAGTTAAATTTCAAGAATTTTAAACTATGTTCATACATTCATTCAACCTCGACCAAGTTCCAACGATTCACGAACCATTAAACGAATATGATTATATATGTATATGTGTATATATATTATAACTTGAAACGAAAACAAAATATTAGATTAAATACTTTATATGATTGTATCTGTTTCAAAATGTTTATCAATGGAATTAGAAGATAAGATCAAATGATTGAATTATCAGATATATTGAATTATGATTACAAGTCTCTGTTGAAAGGCCCACGTTGATTTGAGAAATCTTTCCATTTTAATAATATTGGAGAAATGGTAAAGTGATTTATAAATAAGAACAAATTGTCAATCATTGAGAACTAGACAAAGGATAGTGGAAGATTGAATCTCATAAAGACTCGATTGATCTATTTAGTTTCAAACGTACAAAAATGTTTTCAGTTTAAAAAGAACTTTATTATTAAAATGTATATAACTTTTATAAATATCTAGAACCACTTTTGACAACTCACTACTTAATTAGTATGATAAAGATAAAGATAACGATATTTATATTTTAATTTATTAAATATATATAACGATTTAAATTAATATTATATATATTTATACGCGTATTATACGTACATAGTTTTATACTTTTACTATACTTAAACTTTACCTTTACTTTATTTTTACTTTACTTTAACTTTAATAATTCACTTTAATAATTCATACTTTAATAATTCACTTTAATAATTCATACTTTAATAATTCACTTTAATAATTCATACTTTAATAATTCACTTTAATAATTCATACTTTAATAATTCACTTTAATAATTCAAAAATCTATTATAAATAGAATTCAATAGGTTTCATTATTTCATAGAAACTTGAAAATATTTTTCTCTAAACTCTCTCAATCGATTTACATATATGTATTACTCCATATTATTTCAAGATATTATTAGTATACATAAAATATTACGACGGAGTGCTGTCCGAGTGGTTTCGAAATTGTTTTTCGAGTAGGATAGGATTAAGGAAATTATGGGTTATAACTATGGAGGTGATTGAGTATGGTTCATGGGTATGCTCGTGAGGTCAATATAGTGTTTATCATTTCCGTTGCATCTACGTACCTTTCCTGCAATATTGAATCTCAATATTGATACGTGAGTACTCATAATTTAACTTTTACATACTAATAGTGTATCCCTGACTAGTGCTCGAGTATTTAGGATTATGCATGCTTGTACTTTTGATATTGCCCTTAGACAGGTTAGGTTGAATCTTGAATTAGTTACACTTGCGGTTGAGAGAAGGTATAAGATATGCATGTCCTTGGAAAGCTAGCGAAAAATTAAGAACTTTTCCTTTAGATATCGAATGGTTTCGATGAACGGATTAGAAGTTATAATCAATTGAATTTTCGATATTTTTATTAAAAATGATTATTATTATCGTCGTTTTTATCGTCGTTCTAGTTTTATCTTATTATTATGATTATTATTATCTTTATCAATAAAAGAGATTTATCATTAAAAATTGTATTTTTTTTATTATTACTATCGTTATTATCGTTAAAGTTATAATTAGTATTATTATTATTATTATCCAATTATTATTATTATTATTATTATTATTATTAGTATTATTATTATTATTATTATTATTATCATTTTTAATATATATATATATATATATCATTATTTAAAAATGGTTATTGTTATTGTTATTATTATTATTATTACTATATTATCATTAAGATAATTATTAGTATTATTGTTAATAATGTTATAGTAACTATCATTATTAATATTAGTGTAATAAAAATAAATATTTGTAACACCTAATTATTTTGATTACTATTATTATCATTATTATGAACACGATATAAAAGACGATTAAAAGCTATTAAACGAAATGATTAGGAAATAATGAGTAAGAGTATCATGATGAAATTAAAATATTATAAAATATTGATTTAGATAAAATTATCGTTCTTATTATTTTTATCATTACTATTATTATTAAAAGTATCGTTAGTATTAAAACTATCATTTTAACAAAAATTATCATTTTAATAGAAATGTCATTGTTACTATAAAATATCATTATTATTATTATTTTAAATAGAATTATTATTTTAAAGATAATATTAAAAATTATCGTAAATATTAAAGTTATCATAATTAGAATTATCGTTTTATCATAATGTCATCTTAGTGATTATAAATATTGATATTTTTATAATAATAATTATTATTACAAAATAATACAACTTTTACTTACTATCATTATGGATATTATTTTATCAAATAAATATGTGATACAAAATATTTTACTACGTGTAATAACTTAGTTTAATAATACCTATCATATTATCTTTATGATATTAAATGAACCCTATAAATTTTATTACTTAACATATATAAAAGTATATTTTATTATATAAATTTAATATAAAATTTTATTTATTAATAAATAAATTATATTATTTACTCTAATAAATCTTTTAAAAAAATATTTAAAAATATAAAACGACGATATTTAAACTATATATTAATCATGTATAGATTTTTGGAAATTATTTTGAGTCAAATTTACTTTTGTTGACTTTTGCATATTAGTCTCGAGCATTAGGATTGTGGTACACTATGACTTGACCTAATTTGTTAGACAAATATTGACCAACACATAAATATATATAATTAATTTAGGTTCATAAATCTGAGGCCAACCATGCACTTGTTCAATGATGTTATATGTATTTTTACTACGAAATACAGTATGGTGAGTTTCATTTGCCCTTTTACCCTTTATATTTTTGGGACTGAGAATACATGCGCTTTTATAAATGTTTGACGAAATAGACAAAAGTAATTGAAACTACATTCTATGGTTGAATTATCGAAATCGAATATGCCCCTTTTTATTAAAGTCTGGTAATCTAAGAATTAGGGAACAGACACCCTAATTGACGCGAATCCTAAAGATAGATCTATTGGGCCTAACAAACCCCATCCAAAGTACCGGATGCTTTAGTACTTCGAAATTTATATCATGTCCGAAGGAGGATCCCGGAATGATAGGGGATATTCTTATATGTATTTAGTTAATGTCGGTTACCAGGTGTTCACCATATGAATGATTATTTTTGTCTCTATGCATGGGACGTATATTTATGAGAACTGGAAATGAAATTCTTGTGGTCTATTAAAATGATGAAAATAAATGATTATGATAAACTAATGAACTCACCAACCTTTTGGTTGACACTTTAAAGCATGTTTATTCTCAGGTGTTAAAGAAATCTTCCGCTGTGCATTTGCTCATTTTAAAGATATTACTTGGAGTCTTTCATAGCATATTTCGAAGAACGTTGCATTCGAGTCATTGAGTTCATCAAAGATTATTATTAAATCAATTTATAGTTGGATAGTGGATATTATGAAATGGTATGCATGCCTGTCAATTTTCGATGTAAAAAAAGTTTGTCTTTTAAAAACGAATGCAATGTTTGTAAAATGTATCATATAGAGGTCAAATACCTCGCAATGTGTTTTAATATGTATTTATACACTTTTGAAAGACTTCAATACACTTATCAAAATACTTCTACTTAACAAAAATGCTTACAATTACATCCTCGTTCAGTTTCATCAACAATTCTACTCGTATGCACCCGTATTCGTACTCGTACAATACACAGCTTTTAGATGTATGTACTATTGGTATATACACTCCAATGATCAGCTCTTAGCAGCCCATGTGAGTCACCTAACATATGTGGGAACCATCATTTGGCAACTAGCATGAAATATCTCATAAAATTACAAAAATATGAGTAATCATTCATGACTTATTTACATGAAAACAAAATTACATATCCTTTATATCTAATCCATACACCAACGACCAAAAACACCTACAAACACTTTCATTCTTCAATTTTATTCATCTAATTGATCTCTCTCAAGTTCTATCTTCAAGTTCTAAGTGTTCTTCATAAATTCTACAAGTTCTAGTTACATAAAATCAAGAATACTTTCAAGTTTGCTAGCTCACTTCCAATCTTGTAAGGTGATCATCCAACCTCAAGAAATCTTTGTTTCTTACAGTAGGTTATCATTCTAATACAAGGTAATAATCATATTCAAACTTTGGTTCAATTTCTATAACTATAACAATCTTATTTCAAGTGATGATCTTACTTGAACTTGTTTTCGTGTCATGATTTTGCTTCAAGAACTTCGAGCCATCCAAGGATCCATTGAAGCTAGATCCATTTTTCTCTTTTCCAGTAGGTTTATCCAAGGAACTTAAGGTAGTAATGATGTTCATAACATCATTCGATTCATACATATAAAGCTATCTTATTCGAAGGTTTAAACTTGTAATCACTAGAACATAGTTTAGTTAATTCTAAACTTGTTCGCAAACAAAAGTTAATCCTTCTAACTTGACTTTTAAAATCAACTAAACACATGTTCTATATCTATATGATATGCTAACTTAATAATTTAAAACCTGGAAACACGAAAAACACCGTAAAACCGGATTTACGCCGTCGTAGTAACACCGCGGGCTGTTTTGGGTTAGTTAATTAAAAACTATGATAAACTTTGATTTAAAAGTTGTTATTCTGAGAAAATTATTTTTATTATGAACATGAAACTATATCCAAAAATTATGGTTAAACTCAAAGTGAAAGTATGTTTTCTAAAATGGTCATCTAGACGTCGTTCTTTCGACTGAAATGACTACCTTTACAAAAGCGACTTGTAACTTATTTTTTCGACTATAAACCTATACTTTTCTGTTTAGATTCATAAAATATAGTTCAATATGAAACCATAGCAATTTGATTCACTCAAAACGGATTTAAAATGAAGAAGTTATGGGTAAAACAAGATTGGATAATTTTTCTCATTTTAGCTACGTGAAAATTAGTAACAAATCTATTCCAACCATAACTTAATCAACTTGTATTGTATATTATGTAATCTTGAGATACCATAGACACGTATACAATGTTTCGACCTATCATGTCGACACATCTATATATATTTCGGAACAACCATAGACACTCTATATGTGAATGTTGGAGTTAGCTATACAGGGTTGAGGTTGATTCCAAAATATATATAGTTTGAGTTGTGATCAATACTGAGATACGTATACACTGGGTCGTAGATTGATTCAAGATAATATTTATCGATTTATTTCTGTACATCTAACTGTGGACAACTAGTTGTAGGTTACTAACGAGGACAGCTGACTTAATAAACTTAAAACATCAAAATATATTAAAAGTGTTGTAAATATATTTTGAACATACTTTGATATATATGTATATATTGTTATAGGTTCGTGAATCAACCAGTGGCCAAGTCTTACTTCCCGACGAAGTAAAAATCTGTGAAAGTGAGTTATAGTCCCACTTTTAAAATCAAATATTTTTGGGATGAGAATACATGCAGGTTTTATAAATGATTTACAAAATAGACACAAGTACGTGAAACTACATTCTATGGTTGAATTATCGAAATCGAATATGCCCCTTTTTATTAAGTCTGGTAATCTAAGAATTAGGGAACAGACACCCTAATTGACGTGAATCCTAAAGATAGATCTATCGGGCCCAACAAGCCCCATCCAAAGTACCGGATGCTTTAGTACTTCTAAATTTATATCATATCCGAAGGGTGTCCCGGAATGATGGGGATATTCTTATATATGCATCTTGTTAATGTCGGTTACCAGGTGTTCACCATATGAATGATTTTTATCTCTATGTATGGGATGTGTATTGAAATATGAAATCTTGTGGTCTATTATTATGATTTGATATATATAGGTTAAACCTATAACTCACCAACATTTTTGTTGACGTTTTAAGCATGTTTATTCTCAGGTGATTATTAAGAGCTTCCGCTGTCGCATACTTAAATAAGGACGAGATTTGGAGTCCATGCTTGTATGATATTGTGTAAAAACTGCATTCAAGAAACTTATTTTGTTGTAACATATTTGTATTGTAAACCATTATGTAATGGTCGTGTGTAAACAGGATATTTTAGATTATCATTATTTGATAATCTACGTAAAGCTTTTTAAACCTTTATTGATGAAATAAAGGTTATGGTTTGTTTTAAAAATGAATGCAGTCTTTGAAAAACGTCTCATATAGAGGTCAAAACCTCGCAACGAAATCAATTAATATGGTATTTGACCTCTATATGATACATTTTACAAACATTGCATTCGTTTTTAAAAGACAAACTTTTTTTACATCGAAAATTGACAGGCATGCATACCATTTCATAATATCCACTATCCAACTATAAATTGATTTAATAATAATCTTTGATGAACTCAATGACTCGAATGCAACGTTCTTCGAAATATGCTATGAAAGACTCCAAGTAATATCTTTAAAATGAGCAAATGCACAGCGGAAGATTTCTTTAACACCTGAGAATAAACATGCTTTAAAGTGTCAACCAAAAGGTTGGTGAGTTCATTAGTTTATCATAATCATTTATTTCCATCATTTTAATAGACCACAAGAATTTCATTTCCAGTTCTCATAAATATACGTCCCATGCATAGAGACAAAAATAATCATTCATATGGTGAACACCTGGTAACCGACATTAACTAAATACATATAAGAATATCCCCTATCATTCCGGGATCCTCCTTCGGACATGATATAAATTTCGAAGTACTAAAGCATCCGGTACTTTGGATGGGGTTTGTTAGGCCCAATAGATCTATCTTTAGGATTCGCGTCAATTAGGGTGTCTGTTCCCTAATTCTTAGATTACCAGACTAAAATGGGCATATTCGATTTCGATCATTCAACCATATAATGTAGTTTCAATTACTTGTGTCTATTTCGTAAAACAGTTATAAAAACAGCGCATGTATTCTCAGTCCCAAAAATATATATTGCAAAAGCATTTAAAAGGGAGTAATGAAACTCACCATACTGTATTTCGTAGTAAAAATACATATAACATCATTGAACAAGTGCATGGTTGGCCTCGGATTCATGAACCTAAATTAATTATATATATTTATGTGTTGGTCAATATTTGTCTAACAAATTAGGTCAAGTCATAGTGTACCACAATCCTAATGCTCGAGACTAATATGCAAAAGTCAACAAAAGTAAATTTGACTCAAAATAATTTCCAAAAATCTATACATGATTAATATATAGTTTAAATATCGTCGTTTTATATTTTTAAATATTTTTTTAAAAGATTTATTAGAGTAAATAATATAATTTATTTATTAATAAATAAAATTTTATATTAAATTTATATAATAAAATATACTTTTATATATATTAAGTAATAAAATTTATAGGGTTCATTTAATATCATAAAGATAATATGATAGGTATTATTAAACTAAGTTATTACACGTAGTAAAATATTTTGTATCACATATTTATTTGATAAAATAATATCCATAATGATAGTAAGTAAAAGTTGTATTATTTTGTAATAATAATTATTATTATAAAAATATCAATATTTATAATCACTAAGATGACATTATGATAAAACGATAATTCTAATTATGATAACTTTAATATTTACGATAATTTTTAATATTATCTTTAAAATAATAATTCTATTTAAAATAATAATAATAATGATATTTTATAGTAACAATGACATTTTTATTAAAATGATAATTTTTGTTAAAATGATAGTTTTAATACTAACGATACTTTTAATAATAATAGTAATGATAAAAATAATAAGAACGATAATTTTATCTAAATCAATATTTTATAATATTTTAATTTCATCATGATACTCTTACTCATTATTTCCTAATCGTTTCGTTTAATAGCTTTTAATCGTCTTTTATATCGTGTTCATAATAATGATAATAATAGTAATCAAAATAATTAGGTGTTACAAATATTTATTTTTATTACACTAATATTAATAATGATAGTTACTATAACATTATTAACAATAATACTAATAATTATCTTAATGATAATATAGTAATAATAATAATAATAACAATAACAATAACCATTTTTAAATAATGATATATATATATATATTAAAAATGATAATAATAATAATAATAATACTAATAATAATAATAATAATAATAATAATAATAATAATAATAATTGGATAATAATAATAATAATACTAATTATAACTTTAACGATAATAACGATAGTAATAATAGAAAAAATACAATTTTTAATGATAAATCTCTTTTATTGATAAAGATAATAATAATCATAATAATAAGATAAAACTAGAACGACGATAAAAACGACGATAATAATAATCATTTTTAATAAAAATATCAAAAATTCAATTGATTATAACTTCTAATCCGTTCATCGAAACCATTCGATATCTAAAGGAAAAGTTCTTAATTTTTCGCTAGCTTTCCAAGGACATGCATATCTTATACCTTCTCTCAACCGCAAGTGTAACTAATTCAAGATTCAACCTAACCTGTCTAAGGGCAATATCAAAAGTACAAGCATGCATAATCCTAAATACTCGAGCACTAGTCAGGGATACACTATTAGTATGTAAAAGTTAAATTATGAGTACTCACGTATCAATATTGAGATTCAATATTGCAGGAAAGGTACGTAGATGCAACGGAAATGATAAACACTATATTGACCTCACGAGCATACCCATGAACCATACTCAATCACCTCCATAGTTATAACCCATAATTTCCTTAATCCTATCCTACTCGAAAAACAATTTCGAAACCACTCGGACAGCACTCCGTCGTAATATTTTATGTATACTAATAATATCTTGAAATAATATGGAGTAATACATATATGTAAATCGATTGAGAGAGTTTAGAGAAAAATATTTTCAAGTTTCTATGAAATAATGAAACCTATTGAATTCTATTTATAATAGATTTTTGAATTATTAAAGTGAATTATTAAAGTATGAATTATTAAAGTGAATTATTAAAGTATGAATTATTAAAGTGAATTATTAAAGTATGAATTATTAAAGTGAATTATTAAAGTATGAATTATTAAAGTGAATTATTAAAGTTAAAGTAAAGTAAAAATAAAGTAAAGGTAAAGTTTAAGTATAGTAAAAGTATAAAACTATGTACGTATAATACGCGTATAAATATATATAATATTAATTTAAATCGTTATATATATTTAATAAAATAAAATATAAATATCGTTATCTTTATCTTTATCATACTAATTAAGTAGTGAGTTGTCAAAAGTGGTTCTAGATATTTATAAAAGTTATATACATTTTAATAATAAAGTTCTTTTTAAACTGAAAACGTTTTTGTACGTTTGAAACTAAATAGATCAATCGAGTCTTTATGAGATTCAATATTCCACTATCCTTTGTCTAGTTCTCAATGATTGACAATTTGTTCTTATTTATAAATCACTTTACCATTTCTCGAATATTGTTAAAATGGAAAGATTTCTCAAATCAACGTGGGCCTTTCAACAGAGACTTGTAATCATAATTCAATATATCTGATAATTCAATCATTTGATCTTATCTTCTAATTCCATTGATAAACATTTTGAAACAGATACAATCATATAAAGTATTTAATCTAATATTTTGTTTTCGTTTCAAGTTATAATATATATACACATATACATATATAATCATATTCATTTAATGGTTCGTGAATCGTTGGAACTTGGTCGAGGTTGAATGAATGTATGAACATAGTTTAAAATTCTTGAAATTTAACTTAACAAATATTGCTTATCGTGTCGGAAACATATAAAGATAAAAGTTTAAATTTAGTTAAAAATTTCCGGGTTGTCACAGTACCTACCCGTTAAAAAAATTTCGTCCCGAAATTTGAGTGGAAAGGTCGTGAATGATTATAAGTATGTTTTCATGATGCATACGGGCTGAAAATTAGAGTTTTATCATCAGCGAATAATTTGGATAAACAATCCATTTATATGAAGAGTACGAATGAAGCTAACATAGAAGAGTGAAATGAGTAAGTGTAGATTCATCTTATCATTTGATGTAGATATGATTGATTCCCAGATTTCAAGGGATTTGAAGAAAATCTTCTTAATAAGATTTGACTCTCCGGTAATCAAGAGAATTAGGATCCGCTTTAAATGCGATTGTCCATTTTAATTGTTCTGTCGTAGATTTCTTATAAATTCACCTCCTTCGTTTCCTTACAACTCACACCTTCTGTTTATGTATTTTATGCAAGTTCCTAGACATCTACCCACGTCCATTGCAGGTATAACAGTTTACAGGCCACCATGATTGCTCGTTATTATCCTATCCGTGTTTGTATGTGATTACAGGAACTGCAGGAACGAGCTCTGATACCAACTGAAAGGACCCGTTCATATACATTATAAACGATTCACAATAGTTGATTACATTGCGAGGTATTTGACCTCTATATGATACATTTTACAAACATTGCATTCGTTTTTAAAAGACAAACTTTTTTTACATCGAAAATTGACAGGCATGCATACCATTTCATAATATCCACTATCCAACTATAAATTGATTTAATAATAATCTTTGATGAACTCAATGACTCGAATGCAACGTTATTCGAAATATGCTATGAAAGACTCCAAGTAATATCTTTAAAATGAGCAAATGCACAGCGGAAGATTTCTTTAACACCTGAGAATAAACATGCTTTAAAGTGTTAACCAAAAGGTTGGTGAGTTCATTAGTTTATCATAATCATTTATTTCCATCATTTTAATAGACCACAAGAATTTCATTTCCAGTTCTCATAAATATACGTCCCATGCATAGAGACAAAAATAATCATTCATATGGTGAACACCTGGTAACCGACATTAACTAAATACATATAAGAATATCCCCTATCATTCCGGGATCCTCCTTCGGACATGATATAAATTTCAAAGTACTAAAGCATCCGGTACTTTGGATGGGGTTTGTTAGGCCCAATAAATCTATCTTTAGGATTCGCGTCAATTAGGGTGTCTGTTCCCTAATTCTTAGATTACCAGACTTTAATAAAAAGGGGCATATTCGATTTCGATAATTCAACCATAGAATGTAGTTTCAATTACTTGTGTCTATTTCGTCAAACATTTATAAAAGCGCATGTATTCTCAGTCCCAAAAATATAAAGGGTAAAAGGGCAAATGAAACTCACCATACTGTATTTCGTAGTAAAAATACATATAACATCATTGAACAAGTGCATGGTTGGCCTCGGATTCATGAACCTAAATTAATTATATATATTTATGTGTTGGTCAAAATTTGTCTAACAAATTAGGTCAAGTCATAGTGTACCACAATCCTAATGCTCGAGACTAATATGCAAAAGTCAACAAAAGTAAATTTGACTCAAAATAATTTCCAAAAATCTATACATGATTAATATATAGTTTAAATATCGTCGTTTTATATTTTTAAATATTTTTTTAAAAGATTTATTAGAGTAAATAATATAATTTATTTATTAATAAATAAAATTTTATATTAAATTTATATAATAAAATATACTTTTATATATATTAAGTAATAAAATTTATAGGGTTCATTTAATATCATAAAGATAATATGATAGGTATTATTAAACTAAGTTATTACACGTAGTAAAATATTTTGTATCACATATTTATTTGATAAAATAATATCCATAATGATAGTAAGTAAAAGTTGTATTATTTTGTAATAATAATTATTATTATAAAAATATCAATATTTATAATCACTAAGATGACATTATGATAAAACGATAATTCTAATTATGATAACATTAATATTTACGATAATTTTTAATATTATCTTTAAAATAATAATTCTATTTAAAATAATAATAATAATGATATTTTATAGTAACAATGACATTTCTATTAAAATGATAATTTTTGTTAAAATGATAGTTTTAATACTAACGATACTTTTAATAATAATAGTAATGATAAAAATAATAAGAACGATAATTTTATCTAAATCAATATTTTATAATATTTTAATTTCATCATGATACTCTTACTCATTATTTCCTAATCGTTTCGTTTAATAGCTTTTAATCGTCTTTTATATCGTGTTCATAATAATGATAATAATAGTAATCAAAATAATTAGGTGTTACAAATATTTATTTTTGTTACACTAATATTAATAATGATAGTTACTATAACATTATTAACAATAATACTAATAATTATCTTAATGATAATATAGTAATAATAATAATAATAACAATAACAATAACCATTTTTAAATAATGATATATATATATATTAAAAATGATAATAATAATAATAATACTAATACTAATAATAATAATAATAATAATAATAATAATAATAATAATAATAATAATAATAATAATAATAATAATTGGATAATAATAATAATAATACTAATTATAACTTTAACGATAATAACGATAGTAATAATAAAAAAAATACAATTTTTAATGATAAATCTCTTTTATTGATAAAGATAATAATAATCATAATAATAAGATAAAACTAGAACGACGATAAAAACGACGATAATAATAATCATTTTTAATAAAAATATCGAAAATTCAATTGATTATAACTTCTAATCCGTTCATCGAAACCATTCGATATCTAAAGGAAAAGTTCTTAATTTTTCGCTAGCTTTCCAAGGACATGCATATCTTATACCTTCTCTCAACCGCAAGTGTAACTAATTCAAGATTCAACCTAACCTGTCTAAGGGCAATATCAAAAGTACAAGCATGCATAATCCTAAATACTCGAGCACTAGTCAGGGATACACTATTAGTATGTAAAAGTTAAATTATGAGTACTCACGTATCAATATTGAGATTCAATATTGTAGGAAAGGTACGTAGATGCAACGGAAATGATAAACACTATATTGACCTCACGAGCATACCCATGAACCATACTCAATCACCTCCATAGTTATAACCCATAATTTCCTTAATCCTATCCTACTCGAAAAATAATTTCGAAACCACTCGGACAGCACTCCGTCGTAATATTTTATGTATACTAATAATATCTTGAAATAATATGGAGTAATACATATATGTAAATCGATTGAGAGAGTTTAGAGAAAAATATTTTCAAGTTTCTATGAAATAATGAAACCTATTGAATTCTATTTATAATAGATTTTTAAATTATTAAAGTGAATTATTAAAGTATGAATTATTAAAGTGAATTATTAAAGTATGAATTATTAAAGTGAATTATTAAAGTATGAATTATTAAAGTGAATTATTAAAGTATGAATTATTAAAGTGAATTATTAAAGTTAAAGTAAAGGTAAAGTTTAAGTATAGTAAAAGTATAAAACTATGTACGTATAATACGCGTATAAATATATATAATATTAATTTAAATCGTTATATATATTTAATAAAATAAAATATAAATATCATTATCTTTATCTTTATCATACTAATTAAGTAGTGAGTTGTCAAAAGTGGTTCTAAATATTTATAAAAGTTATATACATTTTAATAATAAAGTTCTTTTTAAACTGAAAACGTTTTTGTACGTTTGAAACTAAATAGATCAATCGAGTGTTTATGAGATTCAATCTTCCACTATCCTTTGTCTAGTTCTCAATGATTGACAATTTTTCTTATTTATAAATCACTTTACCATTTCTCGAATATTGTTAAAATGGAAAGATTTCTCAAATCAACGTGGGCCTTTCAACCGAGACTTGTAATCATAATTCAATATATCTGATAATTCAATCATTTGATCTTATCTTCTAATTCCATTGATAAACATTTTGAAACAGATACAATCATATAAAGTATTTAAACTTTGAATTGGAGGTTTATTTTCTGGAAAAATGATTTTTACTATGAATATGATAACACATAAAAATTTCATGATTTAACTCAAAGTATAAGTATTTTTAGAAAAATAATCATTTAAGGTTGTTTACATGATGGAAAATGATTAACTTCATAAGTTTCACTAAAGTTTGACCTATGCCGTGTGATTTTGAATACAAACTAAGGTATTTACAGTTCATAGTCTTAAAGAGGGACTCGATCCAAGGAGATGGCAAGTTGAATCAACGAAAACGGAGTTGTAACGAAGAAACTATGACCGAAACAAAATCGGATATCCAAGACTAGTTTAGCCACGAAAATAATTGGGAAAAATTAAATAAATCACATCTTTTTAAGTTAACATGATATTTTATATATATGTACTTATAATTCAATTTTATATGGTTCAAGATCACCCGTAAACAACACGAGAAGATTAATCATAAGATCCCATGATTGTACGCAACACGTCATTTGACAACACCGGTACTTTATGTACGCAACACGTCATTTGACAACACCGGTACCGTGGGTCAAGATTAATCTCGACCAATACATATATGATGGGGTTTTATTTATTTCGTTGGGGGTTTTATTTATTTCATTGCGGGTATATTAAACATCTAAAAATGAACCATTAAAATTGAATTACTAACAACGAACTGCTAACTACGGACTAAGGAATTATTCAAAGTATTAAAAGTATAACAAGTATATATATGTGACGTTTGTTTAAAAAGAAAAGGTATTGATATATTATATATGGATAGGTTCGTGATATCAACCGGAGACCAAGTCAAATTATATATATATCTTCAAGACGAAAGTGAGTATATAGTCCCACTTTTAAACTCTAAATATTTTGGGATGAGAATACATGTATTTTATGTTTTACGTTATGGACACAAGTAACTGAAAAATATATTCTACGTTGAGTTGTACCACTGGCATACTTCCCTGTAGCTTGGTAACTGTTATTTACAGCGGTATTGTAAACGCGAATCCTGTTGATAGATCTATCGGGCCTGACAACCCCAACCGGACTGGACGACCAGTATTCAACGGTTGCACAGTACTTCGTTTCGTGACTACACTTGGTACGGTGTAGTAAGATTTCATAATAAAGGGAATATGCGACGTGAATAAATGTTAAGTATGGTTACCAAGTGCTCAACCACTTAGAATATTTTTATTAAACTGTTTATATACGAAATCTTGTGGTATATATATATATATTGCTGCCGGCATTAAACCTATATCTCACCAACTTTATGTTGACCTTTTAAAACATGTCTATTCTCAGGTGATTACTAAAGCTTCCGCTGCATTATGTTGAATTTGAGCAGGATCTTGCGTACGCATATTTGTGTCAAAAATAAAACTGCATACCCAAGGATTTGTGTTGTAAAATATGCTCGAAATCGTGTTGTTATCATTATATGTAAAGTTTGTAAGTCGAAGATTATCGCTAAACGATAATCATCTTTTTATTGTCTAAAGCTTGTAACAAAAATAATGGTTATGGTTTGTAATGTATAATATATGCAGTTTCTCTTTTAAAAATGTCGCATATAGAGGTCAATACCTCGCAATGAAATCATACGTTATCTAACACGTTCTTATGGTTAAGGACGGGTTATGACATGTGGTATCAGAGCGGTGGTCTTAGCGAACCAGGTTTGCATTAGTGTGTCTAACTGATAAGTCGTTAGGATACATTAGTAAGTCTGGACTTTGACCGGATCTGATTTAAAAACCATTGCTTATCATTGTTGGTTAAAATTTATATGTAAATATTATGTAGTACTAATGGGTTAGTTGTTGTGTGATAGATGTCGGGCTCAAAACTTGTCATCACGTTCAGTGACTCCGAACCAGAATCTTCAGATGGTGTTCCAGTCATTAACCTATCCGATGACGAAAATAATATCTTTGGGGAAGACTCACAAATTCCGGATGAACCGACTATAGAGAACCCGGAAAGTGAACCCGAGGAGGAAAGTGAACCCGAGGAGGAAAGTGAACCCGAGGAGGAAAGTGAACCCGAGGAGGAAAGTGAACCCGAGGAAGAAATACAGGAAATTACAAAAGAAGAGTTCGAACTAGGAAAGAAACGAAAGGCTAATGAATTAGAAAATTCAAATCCTGAGTTTAATAAGGATGATGTGGCACCAACTCCACTAGACACTACCACCCCTATTCCCGCTATTCCTATTCGTTCTATCCCGGCATCCAGTTCTTCAGTCCCACAGCCAAAATATAGGCAGACAGCCAGGATAAGCGTTAAGCGATTCTTTGAACCTAAACGTCATAGAAAATAGACCAAACGATGCGCTGCCGTATTAAACCATGGGATCATATAATGTTTTGTATAATATTATTAGTGTGGTTTGCTTAATGTTCGATGTAAGATAAGCATATGTAAAATAGTGAAGTGTGAAATGCAATAATTTTCCATGGTTAAGTATTATTTAGATGGTAGTAATTGATTCTGTACTAAGCTATTAAGTATGGACATTAACGGGTAGGTACTACCCTAGATATAATTATAAAACGCTAATAAGAAGAAAAGGCTTTTATAATAATACCTGGTTCATATTATTTATAAGCTATAATGTACTGTAAATATACACTACATCTATAATATTCCATGTGAATAATTATTTTCTTTTCATTCTTATAGAAGAATATGGCGCGATTGAACCGAATGACGGAACAAGAAATCCAGGAACTCATCAATCAGCGAGTGAACGACAGAATGTTATGGGTCGAGGCTGCAAGAGGTGCTGCAGTTAACCCAAATCCTCGTGTGGGGTGCACTTACAAAACTTTTCAAGCTTGCAAGCCCTCATCATTCAGTGGAACAGAAGGACCGATCGGTTTAACCCGGTGGATAGAAAAGATGGAAACTGTGTTCAAAATCAGTGGTTGTGTTGAAAAGGACATGACCAAATACGCATCGTGCACTTTACAAGATAGTGCACTCATGTGGTGGAAAAATTATGTGAAGGCTGTAGGAGGAGATGTAGCTTATGATACTCCGTGGGAAGAATTCAAAACAATGTTAATCAATGAATATTGTCCAAGGAACGAGGTTAGGAAGTTGGAAGATGAGTTACGAAGTCTGAAGGTTATTGGTACTGAAATCACCAACTACAATCAGCGATTCATGGAATTAGTTTTGCTATGTCCTGAATTGGTTCCAACCGAAGAACGGAAGATTGAAATGTACAAAGATGGTTTGCCCAAAAAGGTCAAGGCAAATGTTACAGCATCGAAACCTAAGACAATTCATGAAGCTATAACCATGGCAAACGAGCTAATGGATCAGGTCATCATGGATAAGAAAGTATCCAATACTGATGTGAAGGTATCAGGTAACAAAAGAAAGTGGAATGGAAATTATGATCGAGGTAACCAACAACAATCTTTTAAGAAACAAGAAAACACGCAAGGTGCGGGTAGTGGTTTAAGCTTTGGTTATAAAGGACAAAATCCTTTATGCAACCGATGCCACAAACATCACTCTGGTTACTGTAATGTGGTATGCAACAAATGTAATCGAAAGGGTCATCTTGCTGAAGATTGTAGGGCTCTCGTTACAAATACAAATGGTACCAAGACTCCTGCCACCAATGCAAATAGAACTGCTTTGGCTACCATTACTTGTTTTGGGTGTGGAAAACAAGGTCACTATAAGAGCCAGTGCCCGAATCCAGAGAAGAATATCGGACCTGCACGTGGGAGAGCATTTGTTATTAATGCTAGAGAGGCATGTGAAGACCCGGAGCTTGTTATGGGTACGTTTACCATTAATAACTTATCCGCATCTATTATATTTGATACTGGTGCTGATAGAAGTTACGTGTGTAGAGACTTTCACGCTAAATTGAATTGTTCATCATTACCTCTAGATGCTAAGTACATGATTGAGTTAGCTAATGGTAAACTAATTAAAGCCGATAAAATTTGCCGTGATTGTAAAATAAATTTAGCCGGAGAAACATTTAAAATTGACTTAATACCCGTAGAATTAGGAAGTTTTGATGTAATAGTCGGCATGGACTGGATGTCCAAAATAGGAGCTGAAGTTGTGTGCGCTAAGAAGGCAATTCGCATTCCTCGTAAGAATAAAACGCCAGTAATGATTTATGGAGAGAAGGGTAACTCAAAGCTAAAACTCATTAGTTATTTGAAAGCTCAAAAGTGCTTGAAGAAAGGGTGCTATGCTATCTTAGCACATGTTAATAAAGTCGAAAAGAAAGAAAAAGAGAAGTGCATCAATGACGTGCCTGTGGCAAGAGATTTTCCTGAAGTATTTCCGGAAGAGTTGCCGGGATTACCTCCATTTAGATCTGTAGAATTTCAAATAGATCTTGTACCAGGAGCTGCACCGGTTGCCCGTGCTCCATATAGACTTGCACCGTCCGAGTTAAAAGAACTTCAGAGTCAGTTAAAAGAATTACTGGATCGTGGATTCATACGACCAAGTACTTCACCGTGGGGAACTCCAATTTTATTCGTCAAGAAGAAAGACGGATCTTTCCGAATGTGTATAGATTATCGTGAATTAAATAAGTTAACTATCAAGAATCGGTATCCACTACCGAGAATTGACGACTTATTTGATCAACTCCAAGGATCATGTGTGTACTCGAAAATTGACCTAAGATCGGGCTATCATCAATTACGTGTCAAAGAAGAAGATATACCGAAAACTGCTTTTCGGACACGTTATGGTCATTACGAATTTTTGGTCATGCCGTTTGGGTTGACAAATGCACCAGCTGTATTCATGGACCTCATGAATCGAGTTTGTAGTCCATATTTAGATAAGTTTGTTATCGTTTTCATTGATGATATTCTTATCTATTCCAAGAGTGAGCAAGAGCATGAGCAGCATTTAAGGTTGATATTAGAGTTGTTAAGAAAAGAACAGCTATATGCTAAATTTTCTAAGTGTGCTTTCTGGTTGAAAGAAGTGCAATTTCTTGGCCACGTTGTTAGTAGCAAAGGAATTCAGGTTGATCCAGCAAAAATTGAAGCCATTGAAAAATGGGAGACTCCTAAAACACCAATGCAGATACGCCAATTTTTGGGTTTAGCCGGTTATTATAGAAGGTTTATTCAAGATTTTTCCCGAATAGCTAAGCCGTTGACAGCGTTAACGCAAAAAGGGAAGAAATATGAATGGACCTCTGAGCAGGAGAACGCATTTCAAATACTAAAGAAGGAGTTAACTACGGCGCCTATTTTATCGTTACCAGAAGGGAACGATGATTTTGAAATATATTGTGACGCTTCACGACAAGGTTTTGGTTGCGTTCTTATGCAACGGAAGAGAGTTATTGCATACGCATCCCGACAATTGAAGATTCACGAGCGGAATTATACGACGCATGATCTAGAATTGGGAGCAGTTGTGTTTGCATTGAAGATGTGGAGACACTACTTGTATGGAGTTAAATTCACTGTGTTTACTGATCATAAAAGCCTTCAACATATTTTTGATCAGAAACAATTGAACATGAGGCAACGTAGGTGGGTCGAGTTAATAAACGACTATGATTGTGAAATTCGCTATCATCCCGGGAAAGCGAACGTAGTGGCCGATGCTCTAAGCAGAAAGGAACGAGAACCAATCCGAGTTCGAGCAATGAACATAAAAATTCGCATGAATCTCAACTCACAAATCAAAGAGGTTCAACAAGAAGCACTCAATAAAGAAAACATAAGAAATGAAATAATGAAGAAGTATGAGAAGCAACTCGTTATACGGGAAGACGGAATTCGATATTTTGCAAATCGTATTTGGGTACCGAAGTTGGGTGGATTAAGGAAGTTGATATTGAACGAGGCACATAAGACAAGATACTCGATACATCCTGGAGTTGGAAAGATGTATCAAGATCTTAAGACACGTTATTGGTGGCCTAATTTAAAGACAGACGTAGCAACATATGTTGGGGAGTGTTTAACTTGTTCCAAGGTCAAAGCAGAACACCAGAAGCCGTCAGGGTTACTTCAACAACCAGAAATCCCAGAATGGAAATGGGATGGTATTACCATGGATTTCATCACGAAGTTACCAAAGACTGCCTGGGGATACGACACCATTTGGGTGATTGTTGATCGTCTCACCAAGTCTGCACATTTCTTGCCTATAAAGGAAACGGATAGAATGGAGAAACTATTACGATTGTATATAAAGGAAGTTGTTTCAAGGCATGGAATACCTATTTCCATTATATCTGATCGTGATAGTAGATTTACCTCAAAGTTCTGGCAATCACTACAGGAGGCACTAGGAACTCGTCTGGATATGAGTACCGCATATCATCCGCAAACCGACGGGCAGAGTGAAAGAACAATTCAGACTCTTGAAGACATGCTCAGGGCATGTGTGATCGATTTTGGAAACGGATGGGATAAGTATTTACCGTTAGCAGAATTCTCGTATAATAATAGTTATCATGCGAGCATTAAAGCTGCGCCATTCGAAGCATTGTACGGAAGGAAGTGTAGATCTCCTATCTGTTGGAATGAAGTAGGAGATCAACAATTAACTGGTCCCGAGATCATACATGAAACTACTGAAAAGATAGTACAAATCAAGGAGAGATTGAAAACAGCCCGTAGTCGCCAAAAGAGCTACGCCGATGTCCGAAGGAAACCATTAGAGTTTCAGATCGGTGACATGGTTATGCTAAAGGTGTCACCTTGGAAAGGTGTGATACGTTTTAGAAAAAGGGGTGAACTGAACCCAAGATATGTAGGCCCGTTCAAGATCATCGAACGCATTGGACCGGTAGCTTATCGACTCGAGTTACCGCAACAACTTGCCGGAGTACATAATACCTTTCACGTCTCAAACCTTAAGAAGTGTCTTGCAAAGGAAGACCTCACCATTCCTCTTGAAGAAATCCATGTCGACGAGAAACTACAATTCATCGAAGAACCAATCGAAATCATGGATCGTGAAGTTAAACGGCTCAAGCAGAGCAACATACCGATCGTTAAGGTTCGTTGGAATGCTCGAAGGGGTCCCGAGTTTACTTGGGAACGAGAGGATCAAATGAAACAAAAGTATCCACACTTGTTTCCCGATGACGCAAAATAGGTACAATTTTAAAATTTCGGGACGAAATTTATTTAACGGGTAGGTACTGTAATGACCCGCACTTTTTCGATCATTCTATACTTGTAAGATTAATATTTACATAAATTAAACCTTACCAACATGATAAGCAATCCAAATTGTTAAGATTTATGTTTTTGAAAAGAGTTTTACACAACGTTTGACCGTCTAGTTTGACCGATGATATCACGAACTATATAACATATGATAATTATACGTTTGTGTATATATATGTATATATACATATTTAACATGATCTAAGAATGTTTTAATATCTCATTTTGTATTAATAACAATAAGTTATATGTATATTTTGAAACTACTAACTTAAGTTTTCAAAACGATAACCATACGCAACGTTATTTGACTTAAATACTTATAACCTATAATGTTTATACATATATCGTATAAGTAATGAATTTAATCACTTTTAAGAACTTAAATACATAAAACCATATAAGTGTATTCACAAAAGATAGCTATATTTGAATCCTCATTCCATTTTTCACAAAATTTCTATACGTATATCTAGAGTATATGTACTCGTATCATACGCAGCTTCTAGATGTATTTACTATTGGTATATACCAATAAAAATCTGCTCCTTAGCAGCCTTAAATGATTAAGAAACATGTGGAACCAACCATTTGTCAAGTAGCATGAATTATTTAGCAAGAAAACAAAGTTAGGTATCTTTTTTTTCCTTTATAACCTAAAAACGTTTTTATGCATGCACACCATTTCTTCACCCCATTTTCTCATACTTACACTTCCATTTCTCTCTCAAAATACTCTTAACTTCATACTTGATCATCTCCAAGCATTTTCCCCATCATTTAGCTTCAAAAACAACACTTAAACCTCATAAGAAAACCTTACAAAAACACTTCAAGAAATCCTTCCAAGAACACAAACTTACTTCCAATCTTTCATCCAATTTCATCACCCTTTTGGTTCTAGGTTCTTACTCCTCTTTTACAACAACCTTGTCCAAGGAACTTGAGGTAGAATCTATGTTCATAACCTTATTCGATTCATATATATATAGCTATCTTATTTTGTGGTATAAAATTTTAACAACAAGAACATAGTTTGAATGTTTTCAAACTTGTTTGCAAACTAAATAGATCCTTCTAACTTAACTTTTAAAATACTCCAAGACCTGTAATATAACTTAAATATATGCTAATTTAACAAGGTATAACTTGGTTTTTCAAAGATTATCTTAAAAACTATTTTTACGACGTCGGAGT
Organism: Rutidosis leptorrhynchoides; assembly: GCF_046630445.1. Classification (NCBI taxonomy): domain Eukaryota; kingdom Viridiplantae; phylum Streptophyta; class Magnoliopsida; order Asterales; family Asteraceae; genus Rutidosis; species Rutidosis leptorrhynchoides. The sequence goes on along the minus strand of NC_092336.1, from coordinate 323,283,193 downwards.
GCCACCGGGGGCTGTTTTGGGTTGGATAATTAAAAACCATCTTAAACTTTGAATTGGAGGTTTATTTTCTGGAAAAATGATTTTTACTATGAATATGATAACACATAAAAATTTCATGATTTAACTCAAAGTATAAGTATTTTTAGAAAAATAATCATTTAAGGTTGTTTACATGATGGAAAATGATTAACTTCATAAGTTTCACTAAAGTTTGACCTATGCCGTGTGATTTTGAATACAAACTAAGGTATTTACAGTTCATAGTCTTAAAGAGGGACTCGATCCAAGGAGATGGCAAGTTGAATCAACGAAAACGGAGTTGTAACGAAGAAACTATGACCGAAACAAAATCGGATATCCAAGACTAGTTTAGCCATGAAAATAATTGGGAAAAATTAAATAAATCACATCTTTTTAAGTTAACATGATATTTTATATATATGTACTTATAATTCAATTTTATATGGTTCAAGATCACCCGTAAACAACACGAGAAGATTAATCATAAGATCCCATGATTGTACGCAACACGTCATTTGACAACACCGGTACTTTATGTACGCAACACGTCATTTGACAACACCGGTACCGTGGGTCAAGATTAATCTCGACCAATACATATACGATGGGGTTTTATTTATTTCGTTGGGGGTTTTATTTATTTCATTGCGGGTATATTAAACATCTAAAAATGAACCATTAAAATTGAATTACTAACAACGAACTGCTAACTACGGACTAAGGAATTATTCAAAGTATTAAAAGTATAACAAGTATATATATGTGACGTTTGTTTAAAAAGAAAAGGTATTGATATATTCTATATGGATAGGTTCGTGATATCAACCGGAGACCAAGTCAAATTATATATATATCTTCAAGACGAAAGTGAGTATATAGTCCCACTTTTAAACTCTAAATATTTCGGGATGAGAATACATGTATTTTATGTTTTACGTTATGGACACAAGTAACTGAAAAATATATTCTACGTTGAGTTGTACCACTGGCATACTTCCCTGTAGCTTGGTAACTGTTATTTACAGCGGTATTGTAAACGCGAATCCTGTTGATAGATCTATCGGGCCTGACAACCCCAACCGGACTGGACGACCAGTATTCAACGGTTGCACAGTACTTCGTTTCGTGACTACACTTGGTACGGTGTAGTAAGATTTCATAATAAAGGGAATATGCGACGTGATTAAATGTTAAGTATGGTTACCAAGTGCTCAACCACTTAGAATATTTTTATTAAACTGTTTATATACGAAATCTTGTGGTATATATATATATATATATTGCTGCCGGCATTAAACCTATATCTCACCAACTTTATGTTGACCTTTTAAAACATGTCTATTCTCAGGTGATTACTAAAGCTTCCGCTGCATTATGTTGAATTTGAGCAGGATCTTGCGTACGCATATTTGTGTCAAAAATAAAACTGCATACCCAAGGATTTGTGTTGTAAAATATGCTCGAAATCGTGTTGTTATCATTATATGTAAAGTTTGTAAGTCGAAGATTATCGCTAAACGATAATCATCTTTTTATTGTCTAAAGCTTGTAACAAAAATAATGGTTATGGTTTGTAATGTATAATATATGCAGTTTCTCTTTTAAAAATGTCGCATATAGAGGTCAATACCTCGCAATGAAATCATACGTTATCTAACACGTTCTTATGGTTAAGGACGGGTTATGACACATACGCACGGTTGATGCTGAGCTAAGTCACAATTACAACCTAAATGAGAAGACACGAGTGAGTGATCACCCGTACGGCTAATGAAGCCAACTCGTACGTGTGATGGATGAATCGTACAGGTGAGTCAATAGCAGGGGTATATAAAGTCTTATATTCTTCATTTTTAGGTTAAGCCTCTCATTTATTACACACACTCAGATCTGGTGAGCTCCTCCGATTCTCTTTCAGTCCAAATCACCCAGGTGGTGAATAATAGCTCTAGGTGTTCATCTAATCACACTTGATTTAGTTGTGGTTTGACTAAATTAAAAAAAAAAAAAAAAACTTAACCTATTCACTAGAGGGTTTGATTCACTTATTCCGCCATTGTGTGAGTTAAATCTGTTGATTTCTAAGTTCCTAGTCATGTTTCATCACCTTCTATTCTTTCCCCCTCAACTCATATTTTAAAGTATTCATCAATATGCTCCATCCAGTTCTGATTCTCGATATACTTCTAACTTTCATATCGGTCATTCTTCTTTTTCATCTACCACCGGAAGAATCTATTTACTTCTACTATACTCTTGGGTTTATAGTGTTTCTAGTTCTCCCGTGTCTTTATATTGCTATATGCATCGATATATATGGTTAATAATTTCTGGTTTGTCGTTGGGCTTTATATGTTCCCTTATATTTCAAAGTCTCTGCTTATGTCTTCTATAATCATTATCATTCACAGTTAATGCTCTCTTTTATTTGCTGCAATTTATACCCCAATTTCTATTTCGTAGTTTTATCCTTTTGTTTCTTCTTCTTGCGATTAAGTACCGCTTGTAATGGTCCAGAATTCACAGATATGAATTTCGAAATGAACATTGTTAATGTTTTAGGAAGGAAATTGTGATGGCACGATCTTGACTTGTCAAATTACTAGAATACCTTGGAAAAGGCCGAATCATCAAGAAATATTTTCTTGATATTTTAGAGGTTAAATAGAATACAAGAGTCGTATAACATGGCACATGATGATGTTATGATCTGTGAATCATCACGTTCCATTTAGAAGCTCAGCATGACTTACTGTAATATAATCACATTGATCAAGTGTCATTATATTATACTAATTCATGCTTCAGTTCCCAACACTACTTCAAAATATTCCTATTTTAAACTTGAATGTTTCAGAATTTAGAAACTAAAATAGTTTCTTTTATGATGTAATACAGATAGCGCGAAGAGGTAAATGATTTCAAATAAGAAAAATTAGGAAAATATCTTCAGAAATATGGAGGATATTTATAATGAAAGGTATGATGATATTTTAGAATTTCTAATATTAGAGGATGATGAAGAATATTGTCCGCAGGGGTTTAGAGTCAGGAGCAAGGTATTCATTAATGACTTCAGTAGGTACTGAATCATTTGGATCCTTTGAAGTCAGATTCAGTCTTTGTAATTTGTCCACAGCCTCCTTCCTACTTTGCTCAATCCGTTTTCCAGTTCCAAAACTTCTCTTTTTCTGCGCTTTGCCAGCACACTTCATCATTATCATCCAGCTTTTACCGTTTAAAGTCGTTTATAGTTTTTTTGCTGCTTCATCAGCATTTTTTTCTTTCGGAGAACCAATTCGTAGTTCGGAGTGTTTTTCATAAACTTCACATTCAAATTAAGTCCAGAAGATAGACGTTAAATATACACATATAACTGTTGGCGTAGACATGCTGCGAGATTTCAAAATACTGATTGCTAATTCTCAATGATTCGTATGGCAATTCTCATTACAAGATGCGAATGAGTAAATGATGGGGTTTCAATGAATAATTATAATGACTTTTTTTTTTGGAGAGGCTAAAGTCAAAGGGTAATGAAGTTGTTGGTACATCTGCTAATAATGTGGTGGAATGTAAAAGGTTCTCTGGTAACGATGGTGTATATCTCAAGGTTATAATAAGGTTAGTCTGACTGAAAAGTCGAAGTTGACTTGCTGGAGCTGTGACAAAACTGGCTACTTTGAATTGGAGTCGCAAAGTTATTTTTGCTAATAAATGCCAAAGAATCTGACGCGGATACGTTGTTTAAACTTTTACTTTGGTTTCAAGAGTTTTTCGGGTACATAACTGTGGGTAACATGTGGTTGGATCATCATCTCGATTGCTCATCATTCGAAGTGTCTTCAGAAATTTTCGAAGGGTTTGAACACAGATTGTAATCGTTAACAAACATTTGATGTTCTAACACAGTTTTGAAGTCAAAATATAGCTTGTGAAAGATGTAAGGATCTAAGAGTGATGATTTTGGTCATATCTCAAGTTGAATTTTGAGATTTCAAAATCAGAATATGTAATTAAATTTTGAATGAGTATGGTTGTTTTGATTTCTATAAAAGAATGTATATTGTTGTGAAAGTAGAGATTATAATGGATGATTTGCTGAATCAGATTCGAAGAATGTAACATATTAATTGTGAATTTATATATCTCTCGGGTATTACCTACCCGTTAAAAAAATTTCACAATTAATATTTTGTACAAAAGAATTTTATTACAGTCTTTATGAAAATATATATATATGTATATTTTCTTCAGATGTAATATAGATTTAATGAGTTAATGTTAAATTAAACTCATTTGATTTACGGTTGAAACTAGAATTGAATAATCCCTAAAGGCTTTAAAAAGTACATAACTTTTACGCAGTATTTCTTTAATGACATTTAAATTATGAATCAATACTTCGTTATTTGTTGATGTATGATGTTCGTTTCGTGGAATTCTTGTGAATTTCGCAAAGTACGAATGATGTTATCTGAAAAGTTTCGGGTACATCGATGATGAAAGTGTAAAATCAAATATATACTTGATTTATTATGAATTGGAATTTGTTGAATTGCGACAGAGATTGTAGTTAACGCTGGTTAAGTTGCGGCCGAAGGACGTACATTATTGCATATTTGTAATATGAATTAACCGAGTAGTTAAGATTCACACACAATAGCTTAGCATGGAAAGATTTATTTCAATATATATATATATATATATATATATATATATATATATATATATATATATATATATATATATATAATATACATATAATTTCTTCAGAGGGAATGAGTTAATTCTTCATAACTCGTTGATACAATATACACGTTATTGATTCGTAATGATGTCTACAGTGATTCTTGAACTGACGGAGTTTGTGATGTTATCTGTGTTGTTGATTCGGATGTTGACTGTACTGACGATGCTGGTAACGCTGACGGTACTGTTGATGCTATTGGTAAAGCAAGTTCAACTTGTTAATCACACACCATTTTTGTCAGGGTTTCTACTCTTCCTTCTATCATTTTGGTTCGCTTAACTGATTTATGGTTAGGGCTAGATTAGATAATCTCTAAGACTTTAGAGATTACATAATCGCCGCGGAATGTTTCTCCAATGAAGTTATGAATTAATACTTCATCAGTTATTGTTGTTGGTACTCCTTGGTATCTATGGTGCGTATGACATTGATGCTCGTGGGACAGATTGTGAAGTTGAGGTTTACGACGCGGTTGTGGTTGGAGGTGGTAATGGTACTATTGACGTTGATGATGGTGGTACTGGTTATGCTGCTGATGATGCTGCAGGTGTTTGTAATCTCTGCACCATATTCTCCAAAGCCACTACCCGAGCGCGAAGCTCGTTGACTTCTTCTATTACACCGGGGTGATTGTCGGTTCGGACGAGTGGATAAATAAAATCTAAAATTTGATGTAATATATAATCGTGACGAGATACTCTGGAAATGAGCGAGAAAATGGTGTTTCGGACAGGTTCGCCGGTAAGTGCTTCAGGTTCTTCGTCAAGAGGGCAATGTGGTGGATGGAAGGGATCACCTTCTTCTTGTCTCCAATGATTGAGGAGGCTACGAACCCATCCCCAATTCATCCAGAATAGGTGATGACTGATTGGTTGATCCATTCTGGTCACATTGCTTTCGGAGCTTGAGTGAGATTCCATTTCAGAATCCGAGTGACTTGAACTAACAACGAATTCCATTTCGTACGATTTGATAAAGGATTTTTCGATATAAAATGATTTTTCTGGCTATCGAGTGATATTCTATTTACATAGGATATCTATATATATAGATCAAAAGATTTCGTAGATTACGGAGGAATTTGCGGGATATGTCTGGCAAAGTTTAAAGTAATAGATACGATAAGATATGATTTAGCAAATACGCTAAGATATGAATTTTGTCTATACACTACTCATGCAATTAATGTAGCAAGACGTGTCTAGACTAATAATGATAAGTAGGTAATTTCATAAGGATGATAAGCAGATGATTTCCGACTAGAATGATAAGCAAAACTTTTGACATGCAGACACGGTCGAAGTCCAGACTCACTAATGCATCCTAACGACTTATAAGTTAGACCCATTAATGCAGACCTGGTTCGCTAAGACCACCACTCTGATACCAACTGAAATTTACATGAGTAACAGAACAATATATTTCTTCATCAACCGTGCGTATGAGCCTGTCAGCCGTACTAGTGAGGCTTCACTCCTACGTCTGACTAAGTCTAACATAGTCAAACATCCAAATCTCGTTCCTGCAGTTCCTGTAATCACATACAAACACGGATAGGATAATAACGAGCAATCATGGTGGCCTGTAAACTGTTATACCTGCAATGGATGTGGGTAGATGTCTAGGAACTTGCATAAAATACATCAACAGAAGGTGTGAGTTGTAAGGAAACGAAGGAGGTGAATTTATAAGAAAATCTCCGACAGAACAATTAAAATGGACGATCGCATTTAAAGCGGATCCTAATTCTCTTGATTACCGGAGAGTCAAATCTTATTAAGAAGATTTTCTTCAAATCCCTTGAAATCTGGGAATCAATCATATCTACATCAAATGATAAGATGAATCTACACTTACTCATTTCACTCTTCTATGTTAGCTTCATTCGTACTCTTCATATAAATGGATTGTTTATCCAAATTATTCGCTGATGATAAAACTCTAATTTTCAGCCCGTATGCATCATGAAAACATACTTATAATCATTCACGACCTTTCCACTCAAATTTCCGGACGAAATTTCTTTAACGGGTAGGTACTGTGACAACCCGGAAATTTTCAACCAAATTTAAACTTTAATCTTTATATGTTTCCGACACGATAAGCAATATTTGTTAAGTTAAATTTCAAGAATTTTAAACTATGTTCATACATTCATTCAACCTCGACCAAGTTCCAACGATTCACGAACCATTAAACGAATATGATTATATATGTATATGTGTATATATATTATAACTTGAAACGAAAACAAAATATTAGATTAAATACTTTATATGATTGTATCTGTTTCAAAATGTTTATCAATGGAATTAGAAGATAAGATCAAATGATTGAATTATCAGATATATTGAATTATGATTACAAGTCTCTGTTGAAAGGCCCACGTTGATTTGAGAAATCTTTTCATTTTAACAATATTCGAGAAATGGTAAAGTGATTTATAAATAAGAACAAATTGTCAATCATTGAGAACTAGACAAAGGATAGTGGAAGATTGAATCTCATAAAGACTCGATTGATCTATTTAGTTTCAAAAGTACAAAAACGTTTTCAGTTTAAAAAGAACTTTATTATTAAAATGTATATAACTTTTATAAATATCTAGAACCACTTTTGACAACTCACTACTTAATTAGTATGATAAAGATAAAGATAACGATATTTATATTTTATTTTATTAAATATATATAACGATTTAAATTAATATTATATATATTTATACGCGTATTATACGTACATAGTTTTATACTTTTACTATACTTAAACTTTACCTTTACTTTATTTTTACTTTACTTTAACTTTAATAATTCACTTTAATAATTCATACTTTAATAATTCACTTTAATAATTCATACTTTAATAATTCACTTTAATAATTCATACTTTAATAATTCACTTTAATAATTCATACTTTAATAATTCACTTTAATAATTCAAAAATCTATTATAAATAGAATTCAATAGGTTTCATTATTTCATAGAAACTTGAAAATATTTTTCTCTAAACTCTCTCAATCGATTTACATATATGTATTACTCCATATTATTTCAAGATATTATTAGTATACATAAAATATTACGACGGAGTGCTGTCCGAGTGGTTTCAAAATTCTTTTTCGAGTAGGATAGGATTAAGGAAATTATGGGTTATAACTATGGAGGTGATTGAGTATGGTTCATGGGTATGCTCGTGAGGTCAATATAGTGTTTATCATTTCTGTTGCATCTACGTACCTTTCCTGCAATATTGAATCTCAATATTGATACGTGAGTACTCATAATTTAACTTTTACATACTAATAGTGTATCCCTGACTAGTGCTCGAGTATTTAGGATTATGCATGCTTGTACTTTTGATATTGCCCTTAGACAGGTTAGGTTGAATCTTGAATTAGTTACACTTGCGGTTGAGAGAAGGTATAAGATATGCATGTCCTTGGAAAGCTAGCGAAAAATTAAGAACTTTTCCTTTAGATATCGAATGGTTTCGATGAACGGATTAGAAGTTATAATCAATTGAATTTTCGATATTTTTATTAAAAATGATTATTATTATCGTCGTTTTTATCGTCGTTCTAGTTTTATCTTATTATTATGATTATTATTATCTTTATCAATAAAAGAGATTTATCATTAAAAATTGTATTTTTTTTATTATTACTATCGTTATTATCGTTAAAGTTATAATTAGTATTATTATTATTATCCAATTATTATTATTATTATTATTATTATTATTATTATTATTATTATTATTAGTATTATTATTATTATTATTATTATCATTTTTAATATATATATATATATATATATCATTATTTAAAAATGGTTATTGTTATTGTTATTATTATTATTATTACTATATTATCATTAAGATAATTATTAGTATTATTGTTAATAATGTTATAGTAACTATCATTATTAATATTAGTGTAATAAAAATAAATATTTGTAACACCTAATTATTTTGATTACTATTATTATCATTATTATGAACACGATATAAAAGACGATTAAAAGCTATTAAACGAAACAATTAGGAAATAAAGAGTAAGAGTATCATGATGAAATTAAAATATTATAAAATATTGATTTAGATAAAATTATCGTTCTTATTATTTTTATCATTACTATTATTATTAAAAGTATCGTTAGTATTAAAACTATCATTTTAACAAAAATTATCATTTTAATAGAAATGTCATTGTTACTATAAAATATCATTATTATTATTATTTTAAATAGAATTATTATTTTAAAGATAATATTAAAAGTTATCGTAAATATTAAAGTTATCATAATTAGAATTATCGTTTTATCATAATGTCATCTTAGTGATTATAAATATTGATATTTTTATAATAATAATTATTATTACAAAATAATACAACTTTTACTTACTATCATTATGGATATTATTTTATCAAATAAATATGTGATACAAAATATTTTACTACGTGTAATAACTTAGTTTAATAATACCTATCATATTATCTTTATGATATTAAATGATCCCTATAAATTTTATTACTTAATATATATAAAAGTATATTTTATTATATAAATTTAATATAAAATTTTATTTATTAATAAATAAATTATATTATTTACTCTAATAAATCTTTTAAAAAAATATTTAAAAATATAAAATGACGATATTTAAACTATATATTAATCATGTATAGATTTTTGGAAATTATTTTGAGTCAAATTTACTTTTGTTGACTTTTGCATATTAGTCTCGAGCATTAGGATTGTGGTACACTATGACTTGACCTAATTTGTTAGACAAATATTGACCAACACATAAATATATATAATTAATTTAGGTTCATGAATCCGAGGCCAACCATGCACTTGTTCAATGATGTTATATGTATTTTTACTACGAAATACAGTATGGTGAGTTTCATTTGCCCTTTTACCCTTTATATTTTTGGGACTGAGAATACATGCGCTTTTATAAATGTTTGACGAAATAGACACAAGTAATTGAAACTACATTCTATGGTTGAATTATCGAAATCGAATATGCCCCTTTTTATTAAAGTCTGGTAATCTAAGAATTAGGGAACAGACACCCTAATTGACGCGAATCCTAAAGATAGATCTATTGGGCCTAACAAACCCCATCCAAAGTACCGGATGCTTTAGTACTTCGAAATTTATATCATGTCCGAAGCACAACGCGTTTTGGGACCACAGGCAGAGCAGATGTGTGAGTACGCTGCAGTTAAGCGTGCTCGGGCGAGAGCACTACCAGGATGGGTGACCTCCTGGGAAAAGTGCTTCTCGTGTGTGGTCGCCAAGAAAAAGCCGTGCGCCTGCGGGCAAAGCGGACAATATTGTGGTCATGTTAAGCTGGGGTGTTACAGAATGGTATCAGAGCCACTCATGTGATGTTGGGGGTGGGGGGCAAACCTCATCAAGGACGATGAGTCCCTGAGGGGGGGTGAATGTAACACCCTAGGCAAATCCCACATCGCCCACGGACATGAGTGATCATGGGATTATAAGGTAATACTCACGCTTAAATGACACAACGCATTTTGGGACCACAGGCAGAGCAGATGTGTGAGTATGCTGCAGTTAAGCGTGCTCAGGCGAGAGCACTACCAGGATGGGTGACCTCCTGGGAAAGTGCTTCTCGTGTGTGGTCGCCAAGAAAAAGCCGTGCGCCTGCGGTGTAGATTCATCTTATCATTTGATGTAGATATGATTGATTCCCAGATTTCAAGGGATTTGAAGAAAATCTTCTTAATAAGATTTGACTCTCCGGTAATCAAGAGAATTAGGATCCGCTTTAAATGCGATCGTCCATTTTAATTGTTCTGTCGGAGATTTTCTTATAAATTCACCTCCTTCGTTTCCTTACAACTCACACCTTCTGTTGATGTATTTTATGCAAGTTCCTAGACATCTACCCACGTCCATTGCAGGTATAACAGTTTACAGGCCACCATGATTGCTCGTTATTATCCTATCCGTGTTTGTATGTGATTACAGGAACTGCAGGAACGAGATTTGGATGTTTGACTATGTTAGACTTAGTCAGACGTACGAGTGAAGCCTCACTAGTATGGCTGACAGGCTCATACGCACGGTTGATGCTGAGCTAAGTCACAATTACAACCTAAATGAGAAGACACGAGTGAGTGATCACCCGTACGGCTAATGAAGCCAACTCGTACGTGTGATGGATGAATCGTACAGGTGAGTCAATAGCAGGGGTATATAAAGTCTTATATTCTTCATTTTTAGGTTAAGCCTCTCATTTATTACACACACTCAGATCTGGTGAGCTTCTCCGATTCTCTTTCAGTCCAAATCACCCAGGTGGTGAATAATAGCTCTAGGTGTCGATCTAATCACACTTGATTTAGTTGTGGTTTGACTAAATTAAAAAAAAAAAAAAAACTTAACCTATTCACTAGAGGGTTTGATTCACTTATTCCGCCATTGTGTGAGTTAAATCTGTTGATTTCTAAGTTCCTAGTCATGTTTCATCACCTTCTATTCTTTCCCCCTCAACTCATATTTTAAAGTATTCATCAATATGCTCCATCCAGTTCTGATTCTCGATATACTTCTAACTTTCATATCGGTCATTCTTCTTTTTCATCTACCGCCGGAAGAATCTATTTACTTCTACTATACTCTTGGGTTTATAGTGTTTCTAGTTCTCCCGTGTCTTTATATTGCTATATGCATCGATATATATGGTTAATAATTTCTGGTTTGTCGTTGGGCTTTATATGTTCCCTTATATTTCAAAGTCTCTGCTTATGTCTTCTATAATCATTATCATTCACAGTTAATGCTCTCTTTTATTTGCTGCAATTTATACCCCAATTTCTATTTCGTAGTTTTGTCCTTTTGTTTCTTCTTCTTGCGATTAAGTACCGCTTGTAATGGTCCAGAATTCACAGATATGAATTTCGAAATGAACATTGTTAATGTTTTAGGAAGGAAATTGTGATGGCACGATCTTGACTTGTCAAATTACTAGAATACCTTGGAAAAGGCCGAATCATCAAGAAATATTTTCTTGATATTTTAGAGGTTAAATAGAATACAAGAGTCGTATAACATGGCACATGATGATGTTATGATCTGTGAATCATAACGTTCCATTTAGAAGCTCAACATGACTTACTGTAATATAATCACATTGATCAAGTGTCATTATATTATACTAATTCATGCTTCAGTTCCCAACACTACTTCAAAATATTCCTATTTTAAACTTGAATGTTTCAGAATTTAGAAACTAAAATAGTTTCTTTTATGATGTAATACAGATAGCGCGAAGAGGTAAATGATTTCAAATAAGAAAAATTAGGAAAAAATCTTCAGAAATATGGAGGATATTTATAATGAAAGGTATGATGATATTTTAGAATTTCTAATATTAGAGGATGATGAAGAATATTGTCCGCAGGGGTTTAGAGTCAGGAGCAAGGTATTCATTAATGACTTCAGTAGGTACTGAATCATTTGGATCCTTTGAAGTCAGATTCAGTCTTTGTAATTTGTCCACAGCCTCCTTCCTACTTTGCTCAATCCGTTTTCCAGTTCCAAAACTTCTCTTTTTCTGCGCTTTGCCAGCACACTTCATCATTATCATCCAGCTTTTACCGTTTAAAGTCGTTTATAGTTTTTTTGCTGCTTCATCAGCATTTTTTTCTTTCGGAGAACCAATTCGTAGTTCGGAGTGTTTTTCATAAACTTCACATTCAAATTAAGTCCAGAAGATAGACGTTATATATACACATATAACTGTTGGCGTAGACATGCTGCGAGATTTCAAAATACTGATTGCTAATTCTCAATGATTCGTATGGCAATTCTCATTACAAGATGCGAATGAGTAAATGATGGGGTTTCAATGAATAATTATAATGACTTTTTTTTTTTGGAGAGGCTAAAGTCAAAGGGTAATGAAGTTGTTGGTACATCTGCTAATAATGTGGTGGAATGTAAAAGGTTCTCTGGTAACGATGGTGTATATCTCAAGGTTATAATAAGGTTAGTCTGACTGAAAAGTCGAAGTTGACTTGCTGGAGCTGTGACAAAACTGGCTACTTTGAATTGGAGTCGCAAAGTTATTTTTGCTAATAAATGCCAAAGAATCTGACGCGGATACGTTGTTTAAACTTTTACTTTGGTTTCAAGAGTTTTTCGGGTACATAACTGTGGGTAACATGTGGTTGGATCATCATCTCGATTGCTCATCATTCGAAGTGTCTTCAGAAATTTTCGAAGGGTTTGAACACAGATTGTAATCGTTAACAAACATTTGATGTTCTAACACAGTTTTGAAGTCAAAATATAGCTTGTGAAAGATGTAAGGATCTAAGAGTGATGATTTTGGTCATATCTCAAGTTGAATTTTGAGATTTCAAAATCAGAATATGTAATTAAATTTTGAATGAGTATGGTTGTTTTGATTTCTATAAAAGAATGTATATTGTTGTGAAAGTAGAGATTATAATGGATGATTTGCTGAATCAGATTCGAAGAATGTAACATATTAATTGTGAATTTATATATCTCTCGGGTATTACCTACCCGTTAAAAAAATTTCACAATTAATATTTTGTACAAAAGAATTTTATTACAGTCTTTATGAAAATATATATATATGTATATTTTCTTCAGATGTAATATAGATTTAATGAGTTAATGTTAAATTAAACTCATTTGATTTACGGTTGAAACTAGAATTGAATAATCCCTAAAGGCTTTAAAAAGTACATAACTTTTACGCAGTATTTCTTTAATGACATTTAAATTATGAATCAATACTTCGTTATTTGTTGATGTATGATGTTCGTTTCGTGGAATTCTTGTGAATTTCGCAAAGTACGAATGATGTTATCTGAAAAGTTTCGGGTACATCGATGATGAAAGTGTAAAATCAAATATATACTTGATTTATTATGAATTGGAATTTGTTGAATTGCGACAGAGATTGTAGTTAACGCTGGTTAAGTTGCGGCCGAAGGACGTACATTATTGCATATTTGTAATATGAATTAACCGAGTAGTTAAGATTCACACACAATAGCTTAGCATGGAAAGATTTATTTCAATATATATATATATATATATATATATATAATATACATATAATTTCTTCAGAGGGAATGAGTTAATTCTTCATAACTCGTTGATACAATATACACGTTATTGATTCGTAATGATGTCTACAGTGATTCTTGAACTGGCGGAGTTTGTGATGTTATCTGTGTTGTTGATTCGGATGTTGACTGTACTGACGATGCTGGTAACGCTGACGGTACTGTTGATGCTATTGGTAAAGCAAGTTTAGCTTGTTAATCACACACCATTTTTGTCAGGGTTTCTACTCTTCCTTCTATCATTTTGGTTCGCTTAACTGATTTATGGTTAGGGCTAGATTAGTGCTCTGATTTATATATCTATATATCCCATGATTTAATATCCACCACATTGCCCTCTTGACGAAGAACCTGAAGCACTTACCGGCGAACCTGTCCGAAACACCATTTTCTCGCTCATTTCCAGAGTATCTCGTCACGATTATATATTACATAAAATTTTAGATTTTATTTATCCACTCGTCCGAACCGACAATCACCCCGGTGTAATAGAAGAAGTCAAAGAGCTTCGCGCTCGGGTAGTGGCTTTGGAGAATATGGTGCAGAGATTACAAACACCTGCAGCATCATCAGCAGCATAACCAGTACCACCATCATCAACGCCAATAGTTCCATTACCACCTCCAACGACAACCGCATCGTAAACCTCAACTTCACAATCTGTCCCACGAGCATCAACGTCATACGCACCATAGATACCAAGGAGTACCAACAACAATAACTGATGAAGTATTAATTCATAACTTCATTGGAGAAACATTCCGCGGCGATTATGTAATCTCTAAAGTCTTAGAGATTATCTAATCTAGCCCTAACCATAAATCAGTTAAGCGAACCAAAATGATAGAAGGAAGAGTAGAAACCCTGACAAAAATGGTGTGTGATTAACAAGCTAAACTTGCTTTACCAATAGCATCAACAGTACCGTCAGCGTTACCAGCATCGTCAGTACAGTCAACATCCGAATCAACAACACAGATAACATCACAAACTCCGTCAGTTCAAGAATCACTGTAGACATCATTACGAATCAATAACGTGTATATTGTATCAACGAGTTATGAAGAATTAACTCATTCCCTCTGGAGAAATTATATGTATATTATATATATATATATTGAAATAAATCTTTCCATGCTAAGCTATTGTGTGTGAATCTTAACTACTCGGTTAATTCATATTACAAATATGCAATAATGTACGTCCTTCGGCCGCAACTTAACCAGCGTTAACTACAATCTCTGTCGCAATTCAACAAATTCCAATTCATAATTAATCAAGTATATATTTGATTTTACACTTTCATCATCGATGTACCCGAAACTTTTCAGATAACATCATTCGTACTTTGCGAAATTCACAAGAATTCCACGAAACGAACATCATACATCAACAAATAACGAAGTATTGATTCATAATTTAAATGTCATTAAAGAAATACTGCGTAAAAGTTATGTACTTTTTAAAGCCTTTAGGGATTATTCAATTCTAGTTTCAACCGTAAATCAAATGAGTTTAATTTAACATTAACTCATTAAATCTATATTACATCTGAAGAAAATATACATATATATATATTTTCATAAAGACTGTAATAAAATTCTTTTGTACAAAATATTAATTGTGAAATTTTTTTAACGGGTAGGTAATACCCGAGAGATATATAAATTCACAATTAATATGTTACATTCTTCGAATCTGATTCAGCAAATCATCCATTATAATCTATACTTTCACAACAATATACATTCTTTTATAGAAATCAAAACAACCATACTCATTCAAAATTTAATTACATATTCTGATTTTGAAATCTCAAAATTCAACTTGAGATATGACCAAAATCATCACTCTTAGATCCTTACATCTTTCACAAGCTATATTTTGACTTCAAAACTGTGTTAGAACATCAAATGTTTGTTAACGATTACAATCTGTGTTCAAACCCTTCGAAAATTTCTGAAGACACTTCGAATGATGAGCAATCGAGATGATGATCCAACCACATGTTACCCACAGTTATGTACCCGAAAAACTCTTGAAACCAAAGTAAAAGTTTAAACAACGTATCCGCGTCAGATTCTTTGGCATTTATTAGCAAAAATAACTTTGCGACTCCAATTCAAAGTAGCCAGTTTTGTCACAGCTCCAGCAAGTCAACTTCGACTTTTCAGTCAGACTAACCTTATTATAACCTTGAGATATACACCATCGTTACCAGAGAACCTTTTACATTCCACCACATTATTAGTAGATGTACCAACAACTTCATTACCCTTTGACTTTAGCCTCTCAAAAAAAAAAAGTCATTATAATTATTCATTGAAACCCCATCATTTACTCATTCGCATCTTGTAATGAGAATTGCCATACGAATCATTGAGAATTAGCAATCAGTATTTTGAAATCTCGCAGCATGTCTACGCCAACAGTTATATGTGTATATATAACGTCTATCTTCTGGACTTAATTTGAATGTGAAGTTTATGAAAAACACTCCGAACTACGAATTGGTTCTCCGAAAGAAAAAAATGCTGATGAAGCAGCAAAAAAACTATAAACGACTTTAAACGGTAAAAGCTGGATGATAATGATGAAGTGTGCTGGCAAAGCGCAAAAAAAGAGAAGTTTTGGAACTGAAAAACGGATTGAGCAAAGTAGGAAGGAGGCTGTGGACAAATTACAAAGACTGAATCTGACTTCAAAGGATCCAAATGATTCAGTACCTACTGAAGTCATTAATGAATACCTTGCTCCTGACTCTAAACCCCTACGGACAATATTCTTCATCATCCTCTAATATTAGAAATTCTAAAATATCATCATACCTTTCATTATAAATATCCTCCATATTTCTGAAGATATTTTCCTAATTTTTCTTATTTGAAATCATTTACCTCTTCGCGCTATCTGTATTACATCATAAAAGAAACTATTTTAGTTTCTAAATTCTGAAACATTCAAGTTTAAAATAGGAATATTTTGAAGTAGTGTTGGGAACTGAAGCATGAATTAGTATAATATAATGACACTTGATCAATGTGATTATATTACAGTAAGTCATGCTGAGCTTCTAAATGGAACGTGATGATTCACAGATCATAACATCATCATGTGCCATGTTATACGACTCTTGTATTCTATTTAACCTCTAAAATATCAAGAAAATATTTCTTGATGATTCGGCCTTTTCCAAGGTATTCTAGTAATTTGACAAGTCAAGATCGTGCCATCACAATTTCCTTCCTAAAACATTAACAATGTTCATTTCGAAATTCATATCTGTGAATTCTGGACCATTACAAGCGGTACTTAATCGCAAGAAGAAGAAACAAAAGGACAAAACTACGAAATAGAAATTGGGGTATAAATTGCAGCAAATAAAAGAGCGCATTAACTGTGAATGATAATGATTATAGAAGACATAAGCAGAGACTTTGAAATATAAGGGAACATATAAAGCCCAACGACAAACCAGAAATTATTAACCATATATATCGATGCATATAGCAATATAAAGACACGGGAGAACTAGAAACACTATAAACCCAAGAGTATAGTAGAAGTAAATAGATTCTTCCGGCGGTAGATGAAAAAGAAGAATGACCGATATGAAAGTTAGAAGTATATCGAGAATCAGAACTGGATGGAGCATATTGATGAATACTTTAAAATATGAGTTGAGGGGGAAAGAATAGAAGGTGACGAAACATGACTAGGAACTTAGAAATCAACAGATTTAACTCACACAATGGCGGAATAAGTGAATCAAACCCTCTAGTGAATAGGTTAAGTTTTTTTTTTTTTTTTAATTTAGTCAAACCACAACTAAATCAAGTGTGATTAGATCAACACCTAGAGCTATTATTCACCACCTGGGTGATTTGGACTGAAAGAGAATCGGAGGAGCTCACCAGATCTGAGTGTGTGTAATAAATGAGAGGCTTAACCTAAAAATGAAGAATATAAGACTTTATATACCCCTGCTATTGACTCACCTGTACGATTCATCCATCACAAGTACGAGTTGGCTTCATTAGCCGTACGGGTGATCACTCACTCGTGTCTTCTCATTTAGGTTGTAATTGTGACTTAGCTCAGCATCAACCGTGCGTATGAGCCTGTAAGCCGTACTAGTGAGGCTTCACTCGTACGTCTGACTAAGTCTAACATAGTCAAACATCCAAATCTCGTTCCTGCAGTTCCTGTAATCACATACAAACACGGATAGGATAATAACGAGCAATCATGGTGGCCTGTAAACTGTTATACCTGCAATGGACGTGGGTAGATGTCTAGGAACTTGCATAAAATACATCAACAGAAGGTGTGAGTTGTAAGGAAACGAAGGAGGTGAATTTATAAGAAAATCTCCGACAGAACAATTAAAATGGACGATCGCATTTAAAGCGGATCCTAATTCTCTTGATTACCGGAGAGTCAAATCTTATTAAGAAGATTTTCTTCAAATCCCTTGAAATCTGGGAATCAATCATATCTACATCAAATGATAAGATGAATCTACACTTACTCATTTCACTCTTCTATGTTAGCTTCATTCGTACTCTTCATATAAATGGATTGTTTATCCAAATTATTCGCTGATGATAAAACTCTAATTTTCAGCCCGTATGCATCATGAAAACATACTTATAATCATTCACGACCTTTCCACTCAAATTTCGGGATGAAATTTCTTTAACGGGTAGGTACTGTGACAATCCGGAAATTTTCAACCAAATTTAAACTTTAATCTTTATATGTTTCCGACACGATAAGCAATAATAATACTAATAGTTATAAGAGTGTTACTAATACTTAATATTAATGAGAGAAAAAAAAATGATAACTTGTATTACCTTCATAATAATGTTAATAATAATGATCCTAATAATAATAATAATAATAACACATCTGTTAATGATAATAATAATTATTGTACTTTTAATAACAATAATAATATCGATATTATTGATAATTTCAATGATAACATTTATAAAATTGATAGTGATATTAATAATTTTTATAATACTAATGATAATAAGAATAATAATATTGATAATAATAATAATAATTGATATTCACACTACTTAATAATAATAATACTAATAATAATAATATTGTTACTTAATAATAATACTAATACTCATATTAACAATATAACTAATATTACTTATAATAATAATACTTTTAATACTAAATACAACAATAATAATAAATCAGAACAATAATAATAATAATATTAATAATAATAATAATAGAATTAATAATAATGATAAAAATGATAATAATAATTATTTTAGGAAACTACCTCATCAAAAATTGGCTCAAAAAGATGTACATCGACCCTGCCAAGACTCGAACCCGAGACCCCTCGCTCACTTGCTAACACTCTAAACCCTTGCTCCATTTCCATTTTTCTGATTTAAACTCACAGAAAAAAATATGTAACCCGTAGGTCTAATTCTCCCTTCTTCTTCTTCTTCCCTCAAGTCACATGACCCAATTCAATCACTTAATCGTATATCAGTTTATATGTTGTCTTAAATTATAAAACCGAAACATAAATCAATTAAATGTGTTTAGAATTAATTAAAACAGAAAAAGAAATAAAAAAAATTCATACAGCGTTATATTGAACTCGATGAACTTATGGTTTGATTTTTAAATCCATGACGTTTTAGGAGAAGAGTTCAACATGAAAATGGTTCTAATCCTTACCTATAAACTTTCCGTAAACTTAATTTAACATAAAACATACAAACAGCTTCGAATTTTGAGATGAACAAAAGTTTTGACTTTTTAGAAATAAACTTTGACTCAATAATTCAAACTCGATATCAAGAATTGGAACCTAAATTTTTGCAGAAAGATTGAATGATAGATTCCTAACAAAACTTCATTTACAAAATTTGAAATTATATTCGAATTCAAGGTTTCAAAAAAAAAAAATACGTGAGCAGAGCGAGTGCTGTTCTTCCATTATTTTCTGTTTAAAAAATCGCAGTTGAGGAAAATGGGAGAGTAGTAATTGATAATGGAAATAAAGAGTTGAATGAATTTTCAGAATAACATTGATAAACCATTTGTTTAATAACTCTGTCGACAGCATCTTTGAATCAGACAAGAAGTTGAATAAAAAAATAAAATAAAAGCAGTTTGTGAATTTTCCACAGGTTCGTACGATTTGATCCTGATATGGAATAATTTTCTAACAAGAACACAAATTAGATACTGTTAGACAGTGATGTAAAACAGAAAACATATTTTCCTGTATATATATATGTATATAATTTTGTTATATATATAACTTGCTGTAAATGTATTGATATATATATATATGTAATCGTATATTATATATATATATATATATATATATATATATATATATATATATATATATATATGATTTTATATATAACTAATTTTATATATTCATATATATATATCTGTTTATATATATAAATAATTCATAAGTTTTTGATAATTAACAATTATATTGATAATATTAATAATAATACTAATAATTAATAATATTACTAATAATAATAATATTTTTGATAATAGACTAGTATAATAAAAGATAAATAATAATATGATATTGAAAATTTTAATAATTTAATTAATAATAATGATAATAAAAATGATAATAAAAATCTTATTATTGATACTAATAATGATACTAGTTATAATAATATTAATATTGTTAATGATAATAATAACATTAATAATAATATAAATAATACAACTTAAACATATCACATATTATATACACATATATTTTATATTAGCAGTAATAATATTACTAATATAAATATCAATATTAATATTAATAATGATAATAATAATGAAAGTAATGAGAATAATATTAATATATCAATTATATTCAAATTTGCAATTTAATATAACACTATCTTATTATTTATGTAATATTATATTTTCTACTGACATTTATTGAATAGTTAATACATATATATTTCATATATATTTAATAGAAATCATATATAGATTCATTATAACACACACACACATATATATATATATATATATATATATATATATATATATATATATATATATATATATATATATATATATATATATATATATATATATTTTATATAAACATTTTTATTTACAAACAAGTGTTCGTGAATCGTCGGTACAGTCAAAAGAGTAATTGAATTCATGCAAATAGTTTAAACATTTTGAGACTCAACATTATATACTTTGCTTATCGTATCGAAATCATATAAAGATTAAAGTTTAAATTTGGTCGAAAATTTCCGGGTCATCACAGTACATACCCGTTAAAGAAATTTCGTCCCGAAATTTGAGTGAGGTGGTCATGGCTAACAATAAAAATGTTTTCATGACGAATATGAGTTGATAAATTGAGTTTTATCATTATTGAGTAATATGGATAAAATAACTCGATACCATAAATCTTAGTATTCTTAGCGATGAAAACATGCAGGTTTAAAAATTTTGTGTCTCAATAGGTTTTAGAATGGTGAATTTGTTTTCATCTGCTCTGACAGACTTTTGCATATTAGTCTCGAGCATTAGGATTGTGGTACACTATGACTTGACCTAATTTGTTAGACAAATATTGACCAACACATAAATATATATAATTAATTTAGGTTCATGAATCCGAGGCCAACCATGCACTTGTTCAATGATGTTATATGTATTTTTACTACGAAATACAGTATGGTGAGTTTCATTTGCCCTTTTACCCTTTATATTTTTGGGACTGAGAATACATGCGCTTTTATAAATGTTTGACGAAATAGACACAAGTAATTGAAACTACATTCTATGGTTGAATTATCGAAATCGAATATGCCCCTTTTTATTAAAGTCTGGTAATCTAAGAATTAGGGAACAGACACCCTAATTGACGCGAATCCTAAAGATAGATCTATTGGGCCTAACAAACCCCATCCAAAGTACCGAATGCTTTAGTACTTCGAAATTTATATCATGTCCGAAGGAGGATCCCGGAATGATAGGGGATATTCTTATATGTATTTAGTTAATGTCGGTTACCAGGTGTTCACCATATGAATGATTATTTTTGTCTCTATGCATGGGACGTATATTTATGAGAACTGGAAATGAAATTCTTGTGGTCTATTAAAATGATGGAAATAAATGATTATGATAAACTAATGAACTCACCAACCTTTTGGTTGACACTTTAAAGCATGTTTATTCTCAGGTATTAAAGAAATCTTCCGCTGTGCATTTGCTCATTTTAAAGATATTACTTGGAGTCTTTCATAGCATATTTCGAAGAACGTTGCATTCGAGTCATTGAGTTCATCAAAGATTATTATTAAATCAACTTATAGTTGGATAGTGGATATTATGAAATGGTTTGCATGCCTGTCAATTTTCGATGTAAAAAAAGTTTGTCTTTTAAAAACGAATGCAATGTTTGTAAAATGTATCATATAGAGGTCAAATACCTCGCAATGTAATCAACTATTGTGAATCGTTTATAATGTATATGAACGGGTCCTTTCAGTTGGTATCAGAGTGGTGGTCTTAGCGAACCAGGTCTGCATTAATGGGTCTAACTTATAAGCGTTTTTAAAAGACAAACTTTTTTTACATCGAAAATTGACAGGCATGCATACCATTTCATAATATCCACTATCCAACTATAAATTGATTTAATAATAATCTTTGATGACCTCAATGACTCGAATGCAACGTTCTTCGAAATATGCTATGAAAGACTCCAAGTAATATCTTTAAAATGAGCAAATGCACAGCGGAAGATTTCTTTAACACCTGAGAATAAACATGCTTTAAAGTGTCAACCAAAAGGTTGGGGAGTTCATTAGTTTATCATAATCATTTATTTCCATCATTTTAATAGACCACAAGAATTTCATTTCCAGTTCTCATAAATATACGTCCCATGCATAGAGACAAAAATAATCATTCATATGGTGAACACCTGGTAACCGACATTAACTAAATACATATAAGAATATCCCCTATCATTCCGGGATCCTCCTTCGGACATGATATAAATTTCGAAGTACTAAAGCATCCGGTACTTTGGATGGGGTTTGTTAGGCCCAATAGATCTATCTTTAGGATTCGCGTCAATTAGGGTGTCTGTTCCCTAATTCTTAGATTACCAGACTTAATAAAAAGGGGCATATTCGATTTCGATAATTCAACCATAGAATGTAGTTTCACGTACTTGTGTCTATTTTGTAAATCATTTATAAAACCTGCATGTATTCTCATCCCAAAAATATTAGATTTTAAAAGTGGGACTATAACTCACCATACTGTATTTCGTAGTAAAAATACATATAACATCATTGAACAAGTGCATGGTTGGCCTCGGATTCATGAACCTAAATTAATTATATATATTTATGTGTTGGTCAATATTTGTCTAACAAATTAGGTCAAGTCATAGTGTACCACAATCCTAATGCTCGAGACTAATATGCAAAAGTCAACAAAAGTAAATTTGACTCAAAATAATTTCCAAAAATCTATACATGATTAATATATAGTTTAAATATCGTCGTTTTATATTTTTAAATATTTTTTTAAAAGATTTATTAGAGTAAATAATATAATTTATTTATTAATAAATAAAATTTTATATTAAATTTATATAATAAAATATACTTTTATATATATTAAGTAATAAAATTTATAGGGTTCATTTAATATCATAAAGATAATATGATAGGTATTATTAAACTAAGTTATTACACGTAGTAAAATATTTTGTATCACATATTTATTTGATAAAATAATATCCATAATGATAGTAAGTAAAAGTTGTATTATTTTGTAATAATAATTATTATTATAAAAATATCAATATTTATAATCACTAAGATGACATTATGATAAAACGATAATTCTAATTATGATAACTTTAATATTTACGATAATTTTTAATATTATCTTTAAAATAATAATTCTATTTAAAATAATAATAATAATAATGATATTTTATAGTAACAATGACATTTCTATTAAAATGATAATTTTTGTTAAAATGATAGTTTTAATACTAACGATACTTTTAATAATAATAGTAATGATAAAAATAATAAGAACGATAATTTTATCTAAATCAATATTTTATAATATTTTAATTTCATCATGATACTCTTACTCATTATTTCCTAATCGTTTCGTTTAATAGCTTTTAATCGTCTTTTATATCGTGTTCATAATAATAATAATAATAGTAATCAAAATAATTAGGTGTTACAAATATTTATTTTTATTACACTAATATTAATAATGATAGTTACTATAACATTATTAACAATAATACTAATAATTATCTTAATGATAATATAGTAATAATAATAATAATAACAATAACAATAACCATTTTTAAATAATGATATATATATATTAAAAATGATAATAATAATAATAATAATAATAATAATAATAATAATAATAATAATAATAATAATAATAATAATAATAATAATAATAATAATAATAATACTAATTATAACTTTAACGATAATAACGATAGTAATAATAAAAAAAATACAATTTTTAATGATAAATCTCTTTTATTGATAAAGATAATAATAATCATAATAATAAGATAAAACTAGAACGACGATAAAAACGACGATAATAATAATCATTTTTAATAAAAATATCGAAAATTCAATTGATTATAACTTCTAATCCGTTCATCGAAACCATTCGATATCTAAAGGAAAAGTTCTTAATTTTTCGCTAGCTTTCCAAGGACATGCATATCTTATACCTTCTCTCAACCGCAAGTGTAACTAATTCAAGATTCAACCTAACCTGTCTAAGGGCAATATCAAAAGTACAAGCATGCATAATCCTAAATACTCGAGTACTAGTCAGGGATACACTATTAGTATGTAAAAGTTAAATTATGAGTACTCACGTATCAATATTGAGATTCAATATTGCCGGAAAGGTACGTAGATGCAACGGAAATGATAAACACTATATTGACCTCACGAGCATACCCATGAACCATACTCAATCACCTCCATAGTTATAACCCATAATTTCCTTAATCCTATCCTACTCGAAAAACAATTTCGAAACCACTCGGACAGCACTCCGTCGTAATATTTTATGTATACTAATAATATCTTGAAATAATATGGAGTAATACATATATGTAAATCGATTGAGAGAGTTTAGAGAAAAATATTTTCAAGTTTCTATGAAATAATGAAACCTATTGAATTCTATTTATAATAGATTTTTGAATTATTAAAGTGAATTATTAAAGTATGAATTATTAAAGTGAATTATTAAAGTATGAATTATTAAAGTGAATTATTAAAGTGAATTATTAAAGTATGAATTATTAAAGTGAATTATTAAAGTTAAAGTAAAGTAAAAATAAAGTAAAGGTAAAGTTTAAGTATAGTAAAAGTATAAAACTATGTACGTATAATACGCGTATAAATATATATAATATTAATTTAAATCGT
Organism: Rutidosis leptorrhynchoides; assembly: GCF_046630445.1. Classification (NCBI taxonomy): domain Eukaryota; kingdom Viridiplantae; phylum Streptophyta; class Magnoliopsida; order Asterales; family Asteraceae; genus Rutidosis; species Rutidosis leptorrhynchoides. The sequence goes on along the minus strand of NC_092336.1, from coordinate 323,257,772 downwards.
TATATATATTTAATAAAATAAAATATAAATATCGTTATCTTTATCTTTATCATACTAATTAAGTAGTGAGTTGTCAAAAGTGGTTCTAGATATTTATAAAAGTTATATACATTTTAATAATAAAGTTCTTTTTAAACTGAAAATGTTTTTGTACGTTTGAAACTAAATAGATCAATCGAGTCTTTATGAGATTCAATCTTCCACTATCCTTTGTCTAGTTCTCAATGATTGACAATTTGTTCTTATTTATAAATCACTTTACCATTTCTCGAATATTGTTAAAATGGAAAGATTTCTCAAATCAACGTGGGCCTTTCAACAGAGACTTGTAATCATAATTCAATATATCTGATAATTCAATCATTTGATCTTATCTTCTAATTCCATTGATAAATATTTTGAAACAGATACAATCATATAAAGTATTTAATCTAATATTTTGTTTTCGTTTCAAGTTATAATATATATACACATATACATATATAATCATATTCGTTTAATGGTTCGTGAATCGTTGGAACTTGGTCGAGGTTGAATGAATGTATGAACATAGTTTAAAATTCTTGAAATTTAACTTAACAAATATTGCTTATCGTGTCGGAAACATATAAAGATTAAAGTTTAAATTTGGTTGAAAATTTCCGGGTTGTCACAGTACCTACCCGTTAAAGAAATTTCGTCCCGAAATTTGAGTGGAAAGGTCGTGAATGATTATAAGTATGTTTTCATGATGCATACGGGCTGAAAATTAGAGTTTTATCATCAGCGAATAATTTGGATAAACAATCCATTTATATGAAGAGTACGAATGAAGCTAACATAGAAGAGTGAAATGAGTAAGTGTAGATTCATCTTATCATTTGATGTAGATATGATTGATTTCCAGATTTCAAGGGATTTGAAGAAAATCTTCTTAATAAGATTTGACTCTCCGGTGAAAGGACCCGTTCATATACATTATAAACGATTCACAATAGTTGATTACATCGCGAGGTATTTGACCTCTATATGATACGTTTTACAAACATTGCATTCGTTTTTAAAAGACAAATTTTCTTTACATCAAAAATTGACGGCATGCATACCATTTCATATTACATCCAACTATAATTGACTTAATATTAATCTTGATGAACTCAACGACTCGAATGCAACGTCTTTCAAAGTATGTCATGAATGACTCCAGGTAATATCCTTAAAATGAGCTAATGCACAGCGGAAGATTTCTTTAATACCTGAGAATAAACATGCTTTAAAGTGTCAACCAAAAGTTTGGTGAGTTCATTAGTTTATCATAATCCATCATTTCCGTAATAGTAATAGACCACAAGATTTCAGTTTCTATAAATATCCGTACACTCGCAAGTGTATAAAAGTATTCTATAAGTTGTAGGCACCCGGTAACAAGCCTTAACGTTCATGTTTTACCCTCTGAAGTACACCAGATCAGGTGTGTTTAAAATAACTTCAAAGTACTAAAGCATCCCATAGTCAGGATGGGGCTTGTCAGACCCAATAGATCTATCTTTAGGATTCGCGTCTACCGTACATAGACAAGTAGTTTAATCTTACCAAGCTAAGGGTATATTTCTGGTTTAAACCCACATAGAATTAGTTTTAGTACTTGTGCCTATTTCGTAAAACATTTATAAATCAGCGCATGTATTCTCAGCCCAAAAATATATATAAAAAGGGAGCAAATGAAACTCACAATACTGTATTTCGTAGCAATTATGTATATGACGGCACTGAACAAGTGCAGTGTTTGTCTCGAATTCACGAACCTATATTAAGTATATATATTTATATGTTGGTCAATATCTGTCTAACAATTTAGGTCAAGTCGTAGTGTATCACAATCCTAATGCTCGAGACCGACATGCAAAAGTCAACAAAAGTCAACTTGACCCAAAATGACTTCCAAAATCTATACATGTTTATTATATAACTTATATATAGTAGTTTTATATATTTAAATATATTTATCAGATCTTATTATACTAAATAATATAAGTCATTTATTAATAAATAAAAATTTATATTAAAATTCATATATGATAAAAATATACTTTTATATATCTCAAATAATAAAATTTATAAAATTCACTTAATATCATAAAAATATAGTGGTATGTATTATTAATGTAATTACATTACGTGTGGTAAAAATATCTTTGTACGCATATTTATTTGATAAAATAATATTGATAATAATAATAATGATAAAAATAATAAAATGATAGTTTCAATAAAAATATTAATTTTTAGTAATAAAGATAATTTTAGTAATAACATCAACTGATAACAGTTATAATAATCGTTTTAATAATAATATTAAAATTAATGATAATTCAGTTGACCATATCTTTTAATCCGTTCATCGAAACCACACGATTTCTATATGAAAAGTTATTAATTTTTTTCTTCAGATTTTCAACGACATGCATATCATATAACTTATCTCAGTAGCATATGTATCAAATTCGTGATTTATCATAAACTATTTAACGACGAAACTAAGCATACAAACATGCATAATCATATATACTCGAGCACTAGTCAGGGATACACTATTAATATATAAAAGATAAGATATGAATGCTCACGTATCAATATTGTGATTCAATATTGCAGGAAAGTACGTAGACGCAACGAAAATGATAAACGTTAGGTTGACCTCACGAGCAATACCCTCGATCAATACCCATAACCTTCATAGCTATAACCCATAATTTCCTTAGCTCTATCCCATTTGAAAACTTATTTTGAAATCGTCTGAATATAACTCCGTCGTAGTATTTTATGTATACTAATAATATCTTGAAATAATACTAAGTAAATATATATATATGTAATTCGATTGAGAGAGTTTAGAGAAATATATTTTCAAGTTTCTATGAAATAATGAAACCTATTGAATTCTATTTATAATAGATTTTTGAATTATTAAAGTGAATTATTAAAGTATGAATTATTAAAGTGAATTATTAAAGTATGAATTATTAAAGTGAATTATTAAAGTATGAATTATTAAAGTGAATTATTAAAGTATGAATTATTAAAGTGAATTATTAAAGTATGAATTATTAAAGTATGAATTATTAAAGTGAATTATTAAAGTTAAAGTAAAGTAAAAGTAAAGTAAAGGTAAAGTTAAAGTATAGTAAAAGTATAAAACTATGTACGTATAATACGCATATAAAAATATATATAATATTAATTTAAATCGTTATATATATATATATTTAATAAAATAAAATATAAATATCGTTATCTTTATCATACTGGTTAAGTAATGAGTTTTCAAAAAAAAAAAATAGATTTCTTAAATCACAGTGGACCTCATAACATAGGCCCGTAATCATATTATAATGTATCTGATAATTCAATCATTTGATATTATCTCTTAATTCTGTCGATAAATATATCGAAACAAATATGTTTATGTAAAGTATCATATATCTAATACTTTGTTAATGTTTTCAGTTAATATTATATATTATATATACATATCTATATACACATAATTGTTCGTGAATCGTCGAACACGGTCAAAGGGTAATTGATTACATGAATGTAGTTCCAAACTTTTTGAGATTCAACATTACAAATTCTGCTTATTGTGTCAGAAACATATAAAGGTTAAGTTTAAATTTGGTCGGAAATTTCTGGGTCGTCACAGTACCTACCCGTTAAAGAAATTTCGTCCCGAAATTTGATCGAGGTCGTCATGGCTAACTATAAAAATGTTTTCATGACGAATATGAGTTGATAAATAGAGTTTTATCATCATTGAGTAATATAGATAAAACAATTTGATTACGCGAAGAGTATAAGTGAAGCTATCGCAAGAGAGTGAAATGAGTAAACGTATATTCGTTTTAACCGATGACGTAGTTATGATTGATTTCCGAAATTCATGGGATTTAAAGAAAATCTTTGCAATAAGATTTGGTACTTCGGCGATTAAGGAAATCAGGATCTTCTTTGATTAAATACGATAATCTGTCTCGATTTCTCTGTCTGATATTTTACTATAATCCCACCCCCTTAGTTTTTCTTTATTTCCACAGCTCACACCTTCTAGTCTTTCTCCCCAATTCATACTTTAAAGCATTCGTTAATATGCTTCATCCAGTATTGATTCTTGATATACTTTTAACTTTCATATCTGTCATTCTTCCTTTTCATCTACCACCGGAGGAAGTTATTTTCTTCTACCATTACCTTGGGGTTATTGTGTTTTTCATTCTCCCGTGTCTTTATATTGCTATACGCATTTATATACACGGTTTGTAATATTGAGGTTGTTATCGGGCTTTATATTCTCCATTATATTTCAGAGCTTCATGCTTTCGTTTTCTCTTCCCGATCTTAAGTCAAGCGGATAATAGTCCAGAATTCGTAGATATGAATTTTTGGATGAACATAGTTAATGTTCCAAGAAGAAAATCGTAATGGCACGATCTTGATTTGGCAAATTACCAGAATATCCGAAAATATAGAGCTATCAAGATGATATGTTCTTAATATATTTGAAAATTGGGTAGAATGTAAGAGTCGTGTAAACAGTACATGATGACGGTATGTTCTGTGAATCATCACGTTCCATTAGAAACTCAGCATGACTTACTGTAATATAATCACGTTGATCAAGTGTCATTATATTATACTAACTCATGCTTCAGTTCCCAACACTACTTCAAAAACATTCCTATTTTAAATTCAAATTTTTTTTTTAAAAATTTAGAAACTAGCACAGTTTCTTTTTATGTTGTAACGCAGATATTGCGAAGAGATAAAAGATATCGAATAAGAATAGTTGTGAAAATATCTTCAATAATATCGAAGATATTATAATAAAAGATACGATAATATGGATGATGAAGAAGATTTGTCTGTGAAGGTTTAGAATAAGAAGTAAGGTGTTTGCTAACGATTTCAGTAGACACTGAATCATTTGGATCCTTTGAAGGCAGGTTTAGTCTTTGTGATTTATCCACAGCCTCCTTCATGGTCTGCTCAATCCGTTTTCCAGTTTCAAACCTTCTCTTTTTCTCAGCTTTACCACCATACTATCCTTTATCATCAAACTTTTGACTGTTAAAGTCGTTTACAGTTTTTGCTGCTTCATCAGCATTTTTCCAATTTCGGAGAACTAGTTCATAGTTTGGGATGTTTTTCAGAAAATTCACATTCGAAGTATGTAAGTCTAGGAGATAGACGTTATATGTATAACTTTTGACGTAAAATTGTCGCAAAATTCAAAATACTGATTGCTAATTCCCAGTAGTTGGTGTGACAATTATTGTTACAGGATGTAGGTGAGTACATGATGGGGTTTTAATGAATAAGTATAGTGGCTTTTCGGAGAGGCTTAAGTCGAAGGTTAATGAAGTTGTTAATAAGTTTACTGCTAATGTGGCGAGATATGAAAGGTTCCCCGGTAACAATGATGAAGGGGTAATTGTTATAATAAGGTTTATTCGTATAAACAAATGAAGGTGATTTGCTGCAGATGTGACAAAACTGTCTATTTTGGAAAGAGATTGAAAAATTATATTTGGTAATAAATATCAAAGGATCTGACATGGATACGTGTTAAACTATAACTTTGGTTTCGAGAGCTTTTTAGATGCATGACAGTGGGTGATATGTGGTTGGATCATCATCTCGCATGTCTTTAGGAATTTCGAAGTGTTTGAACACATATTGTAATTGTTAATATACATATTATGTTCTAAGATTTTGAATGATACAAATATTTTTGTGAGTTCCATGAAAAGAAATGAGGTTCTAGGACAGTTTTGAAGTCAAAGTATAGTTTTGAAAGATGTAGGAATCTAAGAGTGACGATTTCAGTTATATCTTGAATCGAATTCTGAGATTTCAAAATCAGAATATGTAATTATATTTTGAATGAGTATGGTTGTTTTGATTTTTATAAAAGAATGTATATTGTTGTGAAAGTAGGGAGTATAATGGATGATTTGCTGAATCAGATTCGAAGAATGTAACATATTAATTGTGAATTTATATATCTCTCGGGTATTACCTACCCGTTAAAAAAAATTCACAATTAATATTTTGTACAAAAGAATTTTATTACAGTCTTTATGGAAATATATATGTATATATTTCTTCAGATGTAATATTGATTTAATGAGTTTAATTTTTAATATTAAATTAAACTCATTTGATTTATGGTTAAGGCGAGGATAGATAATTTCTAAACTTTAGAAATTACATAATCGCCGTAGAATGTTTCCCCAATGAAGTTATGAATTAATACTTCATCGTTGTGGTATTCCTTGGTATCTACATGGCGTATGACGTCGTTGCTCGTGGGACAGATTATGAAGTTGAGGTTTGCGTTGCGGTTGTTGTTGGTGGTGGTAATGGTACTGTTGATGTTGTTGATGGTGGTACTGGTTATGCTGTTGGTGCTGCTGCTGGTGTTTGTAACCTTTGCACCATATTCTCCAAAGCCACTACCCGAGCGCGAAGCTCGTTGACTTCTTCTATTACACCGGGGTAATTGTCGGTTCGGATGAGCGGATAAATAAGATCTAGAATTTGGTGTAGTATACAATCATGACGAGATACTCTAAAAATGAGAGAGAAAATGGTGTTTCGGACAGGTTCGCCGGTAAGTGCTTCAGGTTCATTGCCAAGAGGGCAATGTGGTGGATGAAAGGGATCGCCTTCTTCTTGTCTCCAATGGTTAAGTAGATTACGAACTCATTCCCAATTCATCCAGAATAGATGATGGCTAATTGGTTGATTCATTCCGGTCACGCTGCTTTCGGAGCTCATGTGGAAATCCATATCGGCATAGCTGTCGAAATCCGAGGAACTCGAACTGGTTGAGGGATCCATCTTGTATGATCAGGGAAAGAATTTTTTGGGTATGAAATAGATTGTAGAATTTAGATTTGGTATTCTTCAATACATAATTTACATATGTATATATAATACCAAAATCCCATAAATTACGGAGGAATCTTTGAAAGATGTCAGTCAAAGTTCACAATAACAGATATGCTAAGATAAGAATTCGTCTATATACTATTATGCAATAAATGTAGGAAAACGCGTCTAGACTTAAGAATGATAAGCACGTAATTTCCTAAGGATGGTAAGTAGATGATTTCCGACTAAAAATGATAAGCAAAAATTTTGACATGCAGATACGGTCGAAGTCCAGACTCACTAATGCATCTTAACAACTATCAGTTAGACACACTAATGCAAGACCTGGTTCGCTAAGACCACCGCTCTGATACCAACTGAAAGGACCCGTTCATATACATTATAAATGAAATGACCCGTTCATATACATTATAAACGATTCACAATAGTTGATTACATTGCGAGGTATTTGACCTCTATATGATACATTTTACAAACATTGCATTCGTTTTTAAAAGACAAAATTTCTTTACATCGAAAATTGACAGGCATGCATACCATTTCATAATATCCACTATCCAACTATAAATTGATTTAATAATAATCTTTGATGAACTCAATGACTCGAATGCAACGTTCTTCGAAATATGCTATGAAAGACTCCAAGTAATATCTTTAAAATGAGCAAATGCACAGCGGAAGATTTCTTTAACACCTGAGAATAAACATGCTTTAAAGTGTCAACCAAAAGGTTGGTGAGTTCATTAGTTTATCATAATCATTTATTTCCATCATTTTAATAGACCACAAGAATTTCATTTCCAGTTCTCATAAATATACGTCCCATGCATAGAGACAAAAATAATCATTCATATGGTGAACACCTGGTAACCGACATTAACTAGATACATATAAGAATATCCCCTATCATTCCGGGATCCTCCTTCGGACATGATATAAATTTCGAAGTACTAAAGCATCCGGTACTTTGGATGGGGTTTGTTAGGCCCAATAGATCTATCTTTAGGATTCGCGTCAATTAGGGTGTCTGTTCCCTAATTCTTAGATTACCAGACTTTAATAAAAAGGGGCATATTCGATTTCGATAATTCAACCATAGAATGTAGTTTCAATTACTTGTGTCTATTTCGTCAAACATTTATAAAAACAGCGCATGTATTCTCAGTCCCAAAAATATATATTGCAAAAGCATTTAAAAAGGGAGCAAATGAAACTCACCATACTGTATTTCGTAGTAAAAATACATATAACGTCATTGAACAAGTGCAAGGTTGGCCTCGGATTCACGAACCTAAATTAATTATATATAATTATGTGTTGGTCAATATTTGTCTAACAAATTAGGCCAAGTCATAGTGTACCACAATCCTAATGCTCGAGACTAATATGCAAAAGTCAATAAAAGTAAATTTGACTCAAAATAATTTCCAAAAATCTATACATGATTAATATATAGTTTAAATATCGTCGTTTTATATTTTTAAAAGATTTATTAGAGTAAATAATATAATTTATTTATTAATAAATAAAATTTTATATTAAATTTATATAATATAATATACTTTTATATATATTAAGTAATAAAATTTATAGGGTTCATTTAATATCATAAAGATAATATGATAGGTATTATTAAAGTAAGTTATTACACGTAGTAAAATATGTTTGTATCACATATTTATTTGATAAAATAATATCTATAATGATAGTAAGTAAAAGTTGTATTATTTTGTAATAATAATAATTATTATAAAAATATCAATATTTATAATTACTAAGATGACATTATGATAAAACGATAATTCTAATTATGATAACTTTAATATTTACGATAATTTTTAATATTATCTTTAAAATAATAATTCTATTTAAAATAATAATAATAATGATATTTTATAGTAACAATGACATTTCTATTAAAATGATAATTTTTGTTAAAATGATAGTTTTAATACTAACGATATTTTTAATAATAATAGTAATGATAAAAATAATAAGAATGATAATTTTATCTAAATCAATATCTTATAATATTTTAATTTCATCATGATACTCTTACTAATTATTTCCTAATCGTTTCGTTTAATAGCTTTTAATCGTCTTTTATATCGTGTTCATAATAATGATAATAATAGTAATCAAAATAATTAGGTGTTACAAATATTTATTTTAATTACACTAATATTAATAATGATAGTTACTATAACATTTTTAACGATAATACTAATAATTATCTTAATGATAATATAGTAATAATAATAATAACAATGACAATATCCATTTTTAAATAATGATATATATATTAATAATGATAATAATAATAATAATACTAATAATAATAATAATAATAATAATAATAATAATAATAATAATAATAATAATAATAATAATAATAATAATAATAATAATTGGATAATAATAATAATAATACTAATTATAACTTTAACAATAATAACGATAGTAATAATAAAAAAAATAACAATTTTTAATGATAAATCCATTTTATTGATAAAGATAATAATAATGATAATAATAAGATAAAACTAGAACGACGATAAAAACGACGATAATAATAATCATTTTTAATAAAAATATAGAAAATTCAATTGATTATAACTTTTAATCCGTTCATCGAAACCATTCGATATCTAAAGGAAAAGTCCTTAATTTTTCTCTAGCTTTCCAAGGACATGCATATCTTATACCTTATCTCAACCGCAAGTGTAACTAATTCAATATTCAATCTAACCTGTCTAAGGGCAATATCAAAAGTACAAGCATGCATAATCCTAAATACTCGAGCACTAGTCAGGAATACACTATTAGTATGTAAAAGTTAAATTATGAGTACTCACGTATCAATATTGAGATTCAATATTGCAGGAAAGGTACGTAGACGCAACGGAAATGATAAACACTATATTGACCTCACGAGCATACCCATGAACCATACTCAATCACCTCCATAGCTATAACCCATAATTTCCTTAATCCTATCCTACTCGAAAAACAATTTCGAAATCACTCGGACAGCACTCTGTCGTAATATTTTATGTATACTAATAATATCTTGAAATAATATGGAGTAAATATATATATGTAAATCGATTGAGAGAGTTTAGAGAAAAATATTTTCAAGTTTCTATGAAATAATGAAACCTATTGAATTCTATTTATAATAGAATTTTCAATTATTAAAGTGAATTATTAAAGTATGAATTATTAAAGTATGAATTATTAAAGTGAATTATTAAAGTATGAATTATTAAAGTAAATTATTAAAGTATGAATTATTAAAGTGAATTATTAAAGTATGAATTATTAAAGTGAATTATTAAAGTTAAAGTAAAGTAAAAATAAAGTAAAGGTAAAGTTTAAGTATAGTAAAAGTATAAAACTATGTACGTATAATACGCGTATAAATATATATAATATTAATTTAAATTGTTATATATATTTAATAAAATAAAATATAAATATCGTTATCTTTATCATACTAGTTAAGTAATGAGTTGTCAAAAGTGGTTCTAGATATTTATAAAAGTTATATACGTTTTAATAATAAAGTTCTTTTTAAACTGAAAACGTTTTTGTACGTTTGAAACTAAATAGATTAATCGAGTCTTTATGAGATTCAATCTTCCACTATCCTTTGTCTAGTTCTCAATGATTGACAATTTGTTCTTATTTATAAATCACTTTACCATTTTCCAAATATTGTTAAAACGGAAAGATTTCTCAAATCAACGTGGGCCTTTCAACAGAGACTTGTAATCATAATTCAATATATCTGATAATTCAATCATTTGATCTTATCTTCTAATTCCATTGATAAATATTTTGAAACAGATACAATCATATAAAGTTTTTAATCTAATATTTTGTTTACGTTTCAAGTTATAATATATATACACATATACATATATAATCATATTCGTTTAATGGTTCGTGAATCGTTGGAACATGGTCGAGGTTGAATGAATGTGTGAACATAGTTTAAAATTCTTGCAATTTAACTTAACAAATATTGCTTATCGTGTCGGAAACATATAAAGATTAAAGTTTAAATTTGGTTGGAAATTTCCGGGTTGTCACAGTACCTACCCGTTAAAGAAATTTCGTCCCGAAATTTGAGTGGAAAGGTCGTGAATGATAATAAGTATGTTTTCATGATGCATACGGGCTGAAAATTAGAGTTATTCATCCGCGAATAATTTGGATAAACAATCTATTTATATGAAGAGTACGAATGAAGCTAACATAGAAGAGTGAAATGAGTAAGTGTAGATTCATCTTATCATTTGACGTAGATATGATTGATTCCCAGATTTCAAGGGATTTGAAGAAAATCTTCTTAATAAGATTTGACTCTCCGGTAATCAAGGGAATCAGGATCCGCTTTAAATGCGATCGTCCATTTTAATTGTTCTGTAGGAGATTTTCTTATAAATTCACCTCCTTCGTTTACTTACAACTCACACCTTCTGTTGATGCATTTTATGCAAGTTTCTAGACATCTACCCGCTTCCATTGCAGGTATAACAGTTTACAGGCCACCATGATTGCTCTTTATTATCCTATCCATGTTTGTATGTGGTTACAGGAACTGCAGGAACGAGATTTAGATGTTTAACTATGTTAGACTTAGTCAGACGTACGAGTGAAGCCTCACTAGTACAGCTGACAGGCTCATACGCACGGTTGATGCTGAGCTAAGTCACAATTACAACCTAAATGAGAAGACACGAGTGAGTGATCACCCGTACGACTGATGAAGCCAACTCGTACGTATGATGAATGAATCGTATAGGTGAGTCAACAGCAGGGGTATATAAAGTCTTATGTTCTTCATTTTAGGTTAAGCCTCTCATTTGTTACACACACTCAGATCTAGTGAGCTCCTCCGATTCTCTCTCAGTCCAAATCACCCAGGTGGTGAATAATAGCTCTAGGTGTTGATCTAATCACACTTGATTTAGTTGTGGTTTGACTAAATTAATCAAAAAAAACTTAACCAATTCACTAGAGGGTTTGATTCACTTATTCCGCCATTGTGTGAGTTAAATCTGTTGATTTCTAAGTTCCTAGTCATGTTTCATCACCTTCTATTCTTTCCCCCTCAACTCATATTTTAAAGTATTCATCAATATGCTCCATCCAGTTCTGATTCTCGATATACTTCTAACTTTCATATCGGTCATTCTTCTTTTTCATCTACCGCCGGAAGAATCTATTTACTTCTACTATACTCTTGGTTTTATAGTGTTTTTAGTTCTCCCGTGTCTTTATATTGCTATATGCATTGATATATACGGTTTGTGATTTCTGGGTTGTTGTTGGGTTTTATATCTTCCCTTATATTTCAAAGTCCTTGCTTCTTCTATAATCATTGTCATCCACAGTTAATGCTCTCTTCTATTTGCTATGATTTATACTCCCATTTCTAGTTCGGAGCTTTGTCCTTCCGTTTCTTCTTCTTGCGATTAAGCACCGCTTGTAATGGTCCAGAATTCGCAGATATAAATTTCGGAATGAACATTGTTAATGTTCTAGGAAGGAAATTGTAATGACACGATCTTCACTTGTCAAATTACCAGAATACCTCAGAAAAGGCCGAACCATCAAGAAATATTTTCTTGATATTTAGAGATCAAAGAGAATACAAGAGTCGTGTAACATAGCACATGATGACGTTATGATCTGTGAATCATCATGTTTCATTTAGAAACTCAGCATGAATTACTGTAATATAATCACGTTGATCAAGTGTCATTATATTATACTAACTCATGCTTCAGCTCCCAACACTTCTTCAAGAATATTCCTATTTTAAACTCGAATGTTTCAGAATTTAGAAACTAAAATAGTTTCTTTTATGATATAATACAGATAGCGCGAAGAGGTAAATGATTTCAGATAAGAATAATTATAAAAATATCTTCAGAAGTATGGATGATATTTATAATGAAAGATACGATGATATATTAGAATGTCTAATATCAGAGGATGATGAAGGATATTGTTCGCAAGGGTTTAGAGTCAGGAGCAAGGTATTCGTTAATGACTTCAGCAAGTACTGAATCATTTGGATTCTTTGAAGGCAGGTTCAGCCTTTGTGATTTGTCCACAGCCTCATTCATACTTTGCTCAATCCGTTTTCCAGTTCCAAAGCTTCTCTTTTTCTGAGGTTTGCCAATATACTATCGTTTATCATCCAACTTTTTACTGTTAAGGTCGTTTACAGTTTTTCCTGCTTCATCAGCATTTTTCAAAATTTCGAGAATTGGTTCGCAGTTTAGGGTGTTTTTCAGAAATTTCTCATTCAAAGAATGTAAGTCTTGGAGGTAGACGTTGTGTGTATATGTAATTGTTGATGTAGACATGCTGCGAGGTTTCAAAATACTGATTACTGATTCTCAATAATTGGTATGGCAATTCTTGTTATAAGGTACGAATGAGTATATGATAGGGTTTCGATAATTATAATGATTTTTTTTTTTGGAAAGTCAAAGATCAATGAAGTTGTTGGTAAGTTTATTGCTAATGTGGTGAATATAAACGATTCCCCGATAACGTTGGCGAAAGGGCAACGTATCTATCGAGGTTATAATAAGACTGTTTTGATTGAGAAGTCGAAGGTGACTTGCTGGAGCTGTGACAAAACTGTCTATTTTGAAACGGAATTGAAAAGTTATTTTAGCTAGTAAATGCCAAAGGGTCTAACACGGATACGTGTCGAACTATGACTTGGGTTTTGAGAGTTTTTCAGGTGTATAAATGTGGGTAACATGTGGTTGGATCATCATCTCGATTGTTCCTTAGTTGAAGTGTCTTCAGGAATTTCGAAGGGTTTAAACACAGATTGTAATCGTTAACATACATTTGATGTTCTAACACAGTTTTGAAGTCAAAATATAGCTTGTGAAAGATGTAAGGATCTAAGAGTGATGATTTTGGTCATATCTCAAGTTGAATTTTGAGATTTCAAAATCAGAATATGTAATTAAATTTTGAATGAGTATGGTTGTTTTGATTTATATGAAAGAATGGATATTGTTGTGAAAGTAGGGAGTATAGTTGATGATTGCTGAATCAGTTTCGAAAAATGTAATATATTAATTGTGAATTTATATATCTCTCGGGTATTACCTACCCGTTAAAAAATTTTTCACAATTAATATTTTGTACAAAAGAAGTTTATTACAGTCTTTATGAAAATATATGTGTATATTTTCTTTAGATGTAATATAGATTTAATGAGTTAATATTAAATTAAACTCATTTGTTTTATGGTTGGAACTAGAATTGAGTAATCCCTAAAACTTTATAAATTGCATAAGTATTTCTTCAATAATATTGAAATTATGAATCATTACTTTGTTATTTGTTGGTTTTCGTGAAATTCTTGTGAACTTCGCAAGGTACGAATGATGTTATTTGAAAAGTTTCGAGTACATCGATGATGAAAGCGTAAAATCAAACATATATTTGAATAATACACTTGATTTATTATAAATTGGATTTTTTTATTGAATTGAGACAGAGATTGTAATTAACGATGGTTAAGTTGCGGACGAAGGACGTACATCATTGCATATTTGTAATATGAATTAACTGAGTAGTTAAGATTCACACATAATAGCTTAGTACGGGAAGATTTATTATGGTTTAAAAAATTATACATATAAATCTTTCGATTGGAAATGAGTTAATACTTCATAACTCGTTGATACAATATATTTGTTGTTGATTCGTAATGATGTCCACAATGATTCTTGAACTGACAGAGTTTGTGATGTTACAGGTGATGTTGATTCTGACAATACTGACGGCACTGACTGTGTTGATGATGCTACGGTCCTGTTGATGCTGTTGGTAAAACAATTCTAGCTTGTAAATCGTACACCATTTTCGATCAAAGTTTCTACTCTACCATCTTCGTTCACTCATCCGATTTACGGTCAGAATTAAATAATCTCTAAGATTTTGGAGATTACATAACTGCCGCAGAGATATCTCTTCAATGAAGTTTATGAATTAATACTTCATCGTTTGTTGTTGTTGATATTCCTGGATATTTACAGGGCGTATGACGTTGATGTTTGAGATACATATTATGATGTTGCGGTGTGGGATGTGGATGTTGTTGTTGGTGGTGGTGATGGTACTGTTGGTGTTGCCGATGGTGGTACTGTTTATGCTGTTGGTGCTGCTGCTGGTGTTTGTAACCTTTGCACCATATTCTCCAAAGCCACTACCCGAGCGCGAAGCTCGTTGACTTCTTCTATTACACCGGGGTGATTGTCGGTTCGGACGAGCGGATAAATAAAATCTAGAATTTGGTGTAGTATGTAATCGTGACGAGATACTCTAGAAATAAGAGAGAAAATGGTGTTTCGGATAGGTTCGCCGGTAAGTGCTTCAGGTTCTTCGCCAAGAGGGCAATGTGGTGGATGGAAGGGATCACCTTCTTCTTGTCTCCAATGATTAAGGAGGCTACGAACCCATCCCCAATTCATCCAGAATAGATGATGACTAATTGGTTGATCCATTCCGGTCACACTGCTTTCGGAACTTGAGTGGGATTCCATTTCGGAATCCGAGGGACTTGAACTAATGACGAATTCCATTTCGTACGATTGAATAAAGAATTTTTCGATATGAAATGATTTTCCGGCTATCGGGTGGTATTCTAATTATATAGAGCAAAAGGTTTCATAGATTACAGAGGAATTTACGAAATATGTCAGGCAAAGTTTTCTGTAACAGATACGCTAAGATATGAATTAGCAGATACGCTAAGATATGAATTTTGTCTATACACTATTCATGCAATCAATGCAATAAGATGTGTCTAGACTAAGAATGATAAGCAGGTAATTTCCGACAAAAATGATGAGCAAAACTTTTGAAATGCAGACACGGTCGAAGTCCAGACTCACTAATGCATCCTAACGACTATCAGTTAGACACACTAATGCAGACCTGGTTCGCTAAGACCACCGCTCTGATACCAACTGAAATGACCCGTTCATATACATTATAAACGATTCACAATAGTTGATTACATTGCGAGGTATTTGACCTCTATATGATACATTTTACAAACATTGCATTCGTTTTTAAAAGACAAAATTTCTTTACATCGAAAATTGACAGGCATGCATACCATTTCATAATATCCACTATCCAACTATAAATTGATTTAATAATAATCTTTGATGAACTCAATGACTCGAATGCAACGTTCTTCGAAATATGCTATGAAAGACTCCAAGTAATATCTTTAAAATGAGCAAATGCACAGCGGAAGATTTCTTTAACACCTGAGAATAAACATGCTTTAAAGTGTCAACCAAAAGGTTGGTGAGTTCATTAGTTTATCATAATCATTTATTTCCATCATTTTAATAGACCACAAGAATTTCATTTCCAGTTCTCATAAATATACGTCCCATGCATAGAGACAAAAATAATCATTCATATGGTGAACACCTGGTAACCGACATTAACTAGATACATATAAGAATATCCCCTATCATTCCGGGATCCTCCTTCGGACATGATATAAATTTCGAAGTACTAAAGCATCCGGTACTTTGGATGGGGTTTGTTAGGCCCAATAGATCTATCTTTAGGATTCGCGTCAATTAGGGTGTCTGTTCCCTAATTCTTAGATTACCAGACTTTAATAAAAAGGGGCATATTCGATTTCGATAATTCAACCATAGAATGTAGTTTCAATTACTTGTGTCTATTTCGTCAAACATTTATAAAAACAGCGCATGTATTCTCAGTCCCAAAAATATATATTGCAAAAGCATTTAAAAAGGGAGCAAATGAAACTCACCATACTGTATTTCGTAGTAAAAATACATATAACGTCATTGAACAAGTGCAAGGTTGGCCTCGGATTCACGAACCTAAATTAATTATATATAATTATGTGTTGGTCAATATTTGTCTAACAAATTAGGCCAAGTCATAGTGTACCACAATCCTAATGCTCGAGACTAATATGTAAAAGTCAATAAAAGTAAATTTGACTCAAAATAATTTCCAAAAATCTATACATGATTAATATATAGTTTAAATATCGTCGTTTTATATTTTTAAAAGATTTATTAGAGTAAATAATATAATTTATTTATTAATAAATAAAATTTTATATTAAATTTATATAATATAATATACTTTTATATATATTAAGTAATAAAATTTATAGGGTTCATTTAATATCATAAAGATAATATGATAGGTATTATTAAAGTAAGTTATTACACGTAGTAAAATATGTTTGTATCACATATTTATTTGATAAAATAATATCTATAATGATAGTAAGTAAAAGTTGTATTATTTTGTAATAATAATAATTATTATAAAAATATCAATATTTATAATTACTAAGATGACATTATGATAAAACGATAATTCTAATTATGATAACTTTAATATTTACGATAATTTTTAATATTATCTTTAAAATAATAATTCTATTTAAAATAATAATAATAATGATATTTTATAGTAACAATGACATTTCTATTAAAATGATAATTTTTGTTAAAATGATAGTTTTAATACTAACGATATTTTTAATAATAATAGTAATGATAAAAATAATAAGAATGATAATTTTATCTAAATCAATATCTTATAATATTTTAATTTCATCATGATACTCTTACTAATTATTTCCTAATCGTTTCGTTTAATAGCTTTTAATCGTCTTTTATATCGTGTTCATAATAATGATAATAATAGTAATCAAAATAATTAGGTGTTACAAATATTTATTTTAATTACACTAATATTAATAATGATAGTTACTATAACATTTTTAACGATAATACTAATAATTATCTTAATGATAATATAGTAATAATAATAATAACAATGACAATATCCATTTTTAAATAATGATATATATATTAATAATGATAATAATAATAATAATACTAATAATAATAATAATAATAATAATAATAATAATAATAATAATAATAATAATAATAATAATAATAATAATAATAATAATAATAATAATAATAATAATTGGATAATAATAATAATAATACTAATTATAACTTTAACAATAATAACGATAGTAATAATAAAAAAAATAACAATTTTTAATGATAAATCCATTTTATTGATAAAGATAATAATAATGATAATAATAAGATAAAACTAGAACGACGATAAAAACGACGATAATAATAATCATTTTTAATAAAAATATAGAAAATTCAATTGATTATAACTTTTAATCCGTTCATCGAAACCATTCGATATCTAAAGGAAAAGTCCTTAATTTTTCGCTAGCTTTCCAAGGACATGCATATCTTATACCTTATCTCAACCGCAAGTGTAACTAATTCAATATTCAATCTAACCTGTCTAAGGGCAATATCAAAAGTACAAGCATGCATAATCCTAAATACTCGAGCACTAGTCAGGAATACACTATTAGTATGTAAAAGTTAAATTATGAGTACTCACGTATCAATATTGAGATTCAATATTGCAGGAAAGGTACGTAGACGCAACGGAAATGATAAACACTATATTGACCTCACGAGCATACCCATGAACCATACTCAATCACCTCCATAGCTATAACCCATAATTTCCTTAATCCTATCCTACTCGAAAAACAATTTCGAAATCACTCGGACAGCACTCTGTCGTAATATTTTATGTATACTAATAATATCTTGAGAGAGTTTAGAGAAAAATATTTTCAAGTTTCTATGAAATAATGAAACCTATTGAATTCTATTTATAATAGATTTTTCAATTATTAAAGTGAATTATTAAAGTGAGAATTATTAAAGTATGAATTATTAAAGTAAATTATTAAAGTATGAATTATTAAAGTGAATTATTAAAGTATGAATTATTAAAGTGAATTATTAAAGTTAAAGTAAAGTAAAAATAAAGTAAAGGTAAAGTTTAAGTATAGTAAAAGTATAAAACTATGTACGTATAATACGCGTATAAATATATATAATATTAATTTAAATTGTTATATATATTTAATAAAATAAAATATAAATATCGTTATCTTTATCATACTAGTTAAGTAATGAGTTGTCAAAAGTGGTTCTAGATATTTATAAAAGTTATATACGTTTTAATAATAAAGTTCTTTTTAAACTGAAAACGTTTTTGTACGTTTGAAACTAAATAGATTAATCGAGTCTTTATGAGATTCAATCTTCCACTATCCTTTGTCTAGTTCTCAATGATTGACAATTTGTTCTTATTTATAAATCACTTTACCATTTTCCAAATATTGTTAAAACGGAAAGATTTCTCAAATCAACGTGGGCCTTTCAACAGAGACTTGTAATCATAATTCAATATATCTGATAATTCAATCATTTGATCTTATCTTCTAATTCCATTGATAAATATTTTGAAACAGATACAATCATATAAAGTTTTTAATCTAATATTTTGTTTACGTTTCAAGTTATAATATATATACACATATACATATATAATCATATTCGTTTAATGGTTCGTGAATCGTTGGAACATGGTCGAGGTTGAATGAATGTATGAACATAGTTTAAAATTCTTGCAATTTAACTTAACAAATATTGCTTATCGTGTCGGAAACATATAAAGATTAAAGTTTAAATTTGGTTGGAAATTTCCGGGTTGTCACAATAAACGATTCACAATAGTTGATTACATCGCGAGGTATTTGACCTCTATATGATACGTTTTACAAACATTGCATTCGTTTTTAAAAGACAAATTTTCTTTACATCAAAAATTGACGGCATGCATACCATTTCATATTACATCCAACTATAATTGACTTAATATTAATCTTGATGAACTCAACGACTCGAATGCAACGTCTTTCAAAGTATGTCATGAATGACTCCAGGTAATATCCTTAAAATGAGCTAATGCACAGCAGAAGATTTCTTTAATACCTGAGAATAAACATGCTTTAAAGTGTCAACCAAAAGGTTGGTGAGTTCATTAGTTTATCATAATCCATCATTTCCGTAATAGTAATAGACCACAAGATTTCAGTTTCTATAAATATCCGTACACTCGCAAGTGTATAAAAGTATTCTATAAGTTGTAGGCACCCGGTAACAAGCCTTAACGTTCATGTTTTACCCTCTGAAGTACACCAGATCAGGTGTGTTTAAAATAACTTCGAAGTACTAAAGCATCCCATAGTCAGGATGGGGCTTGTCAGACCCAATAGATCTATCTTTAGGATTCGCGCCTACCGTACATAGACAAGTAGTTTAATGTTACCAAGCTAAGGGTATATTTCTGGTTTAAACCCACATAGAATTAGTTTTAGTACTTGTGCCTATTTCGTAAAACATTTATAAATCAGCGCATGTATTCTCAGCCCAAAAATATATATAAAAAGGGAGCAAATGAAACTCACAATACTGTATTTCGTAGCAATTATGTATATGACGGCACTGAACAAGTGCAGTGTTTGTCTCGAATTCACGAACCTATATTAAGTATATATATTTATATGTTGGTCAATATCTGTCTAACAATTTAGGTCAAGTCGTAGTGTATCACAATCCTAATGCTCGAGACCGACATGCAAAAGTCAACAAAATTCAACTTGACCCAAAATGACTTCCAAAATCTATACATGTTTATTATATAACTTATATATAGTAGTTTTATATATTTAAATATATTTATCAGATCTTATTATACTAAATAATATAAGTCATTTATTAATAAATAAAAATTTATATTAAAATTCATATATGATAAAAATATACTTTTATATATCTCAAATAATAAAATTTATAAAATTCACTTAATATCATAAAAATATAGTGGTATGTATTATTAATGTAATTACATTACGTGTGGTAAAAATATCTTTGTACGCATATTTATTTGATAAAATAATATTGATAATAATAATAATGATAAAAATAATAAAATGATAGTTTCAATAAAAATATTAATTTTTAGTAATAAAGATAATTTTAGTAATAACATCAACTGATAACAGTTATAATAATCGTTTTAATAATAATATTAAAATTAATGATAATTCAGTTGACCATATCTTTTAATCCGTTCATCGAAACCACACGATTTCTATATGAAAAGTTATTAATTTTTTTCTTCAGATTTTCAACGACATGCATATCATATAACTTATCTCAGTAGCATATGTATCAAATTCGTGATTTATCATAAACTATTTAACGACGAAACTAAGCATACAAACATGCATAATCATATATACTCAAGCACTAGTCAGGGATACACTAATAATATATAAAAGATAAGATATGAATGCTCACGTATCAATATTGTGATTCAATATTGCAGGAAAGTACGTAGACGCAACGAAAATGATAAACGTTAGGTTGACCTCACGAGCAATACCCTCGATCAATACCCATAACCTTCATAGCTATAACCCATAATTTCCTTAGCTCTATCCCATTTGAAAACTTATTTTGAAATCGTCTGAATATAACTCCGTCGTAGTATTTTATGTATACTAATAATATCTTGAAATAATACTAAGTAAATATATATATATATGTAATTCGATTGAGAGAGTTTAGAGAAATATATTTTCAAGTTTCTATGAAATAATGAAACCTATTGAATTCTATTTATAATAGATTTTTGAATTATTAAAGTGAATTATTAAAGTATGAATTATTAAAGTGAATTATTAAAGTATGAATTATTAAAGTGAATTATTAAAGTATGAATTATTAAAGTGAATTATTAAAGTATGAATTATTAAAGTATGAATTATTAAAGTGAATTATTAAAGTATGAATTATTAAAGTGAATTATTAAAGTATGAATTATTAAAGTATGAATTATTAAAGTGAATTATTAAAGTTAAAGTAAAGTAAAAGTAAAGTAAAGGTAAAGTTAAAGTATAGTAAAAGTATAAAACTATGTACGTATAATACGCATATAAAAATATATATAATATTAATTTAAATCGTTATATATATATTTAATAAAATAAAATATAAATATCGTTATCTTTATCATACTGGTTAAGTAATGAGTTTTCAAAAAAAAAAAAAATAGATTTCTTAAATCACAGTGGACCTCATAACATAGGCCCGTAATCATATTATAATGTATCTGATAATTCAATCATTTGATATTATCTCTTAATTCTGTCGATAAATATATCGAAACAAATATGTTTATGTAAAGTATCATATATCTAATACTTTGTTAATGTTTTCAGTTAATATTATATATTATATATACATATCTATATACACATAATTGTTCGTGAATCGTCGAACACGGTCAAAGGGTAATTGATTACATGAATGTAGTTCCAAACTTTTTGAGATTCAACATTACAAATTCTGCTTATTGTGTCAGAAACATATAAAGGTTAAGTTTAAATTTGGTCGGAAATTTCTGGGTCGTCACAGTACCTACCCGTTAAAGAAATTTCGTCCCGAAATTTGATCGAGGTCGTCATGGCTAACTATAAAAATGTTTTCATGACGAATATGAGTTGATAAATAGAGTTTTATCATCATTGAGTAATATAGATAAAACAATTTGATTACGCGAAGAGTATAAGTGAAGCTATCGCAAGAGAGTGAAATGAGTAAACGTATATTCGTTTTAACCGATGACGTAGTTATGATTGATTTCCGAAATTCATGGGATTTAAAGAAAATCTTTGCAATAAGATTTGGTACTTCGGCGATTAAGGAAATCAGGATCTTCTTTGATTAAATACGATAATCTGTCTCGATTTCTCTGTCTGATATTTTACTATAATCCCACCCCCTTCGTTTCTTTATTTCCACAGCTCACACCTTCTAGTCTTTCTCCCCAATTCATACTTTAAAGCATTCGTTAATATGCTTCATCCAGTATTGATTCTTGATATACTTTTAACTTTCATATCTGTCATTCTTCTTTTTCATCTACCACCGGAGGAAGTAATTTTCTTCTACCATTACCTTGGGGTTATTGTGTTTTTCATTCTCCCGTGTCTTTATATTGCTATACGCATTTATATACACGGTTTGTAATATTGAGGTTGTTATCGGGCTTTATATTCTCCATTATATTTCGGAGCTTCATGCTTTCGTTTTCTCTTCCCGATCTTAAGTCAAGCGGATAATAGTCCAGAATTCGTAGATATGAATTTTTGGATGAACATAGTTAATGTTCCAAGAAGAAAATCGTAATGGCACGATCTTGATTTGGCAAATTACCAGAATATCTGAAAATATAGAGCTATCAAGATGATATGTTCTTAATATATTTGAAAATTGGGTAGAATGTAAGAGTCGTGTAAACAGTACATGATGACGGTATGTTCTGTGAATCATCACGTTCCATTAGAAACTCAGCATGACTTACTGTAATATAATCACGTTGATCAAGTGTCATTATATTATACTAACTCATGCTTCAGTTCCCAACACTACTTCAAAAACATTCCTATTTTAAATTCAAATTTTTTTTTTAAAAATTTAGAAACTAACACAGTTTCTTTTTATGTTGTAATGCAGATATTGCGAAGAGATAAAAGATATCGAATAAGAATAGTTGTGAAAATATCTTCAATAATATCGAAGATATTATAATAAAAGATACGATAATATGGATGATGAAGAAGATTTGTCTGTGAAGGTTTAGAATAAGAAGTAAGGTGTTTGCTAACGATTTCAGTAGACACTGAATCATTTGGATCCTTTGAAGGCAGGTTTAGTCTTTGTGATTTATCCACAGCCTCCTTCATGGTCTGCTCAATCCGTTTTCCAGTTTCAAACCCTCTCTTTTTCTCAGCTTTACCACCATACTATTCTTTATCATCAAACTTTTGACTGTTAAAGTCGTTTACAGTTTTTGCTGCTTCATCAGCATTTTTCCAATTTCGGAGAACTAGTTCATAGTTTGGGATGTTTTTCAGAAAATTCACATTCGAAGTATGTAAGTCTAGGAGATAGACGTTATATGTATAACTTTTGACGTAAAATTGTCGCAAAATTCAAAATACTGATTGCTAATTCCCAGTAGTTGGTGTGACAATTATTGTTACAGGATGTAGGTGAGTACATGATGGGGTTTTAATGAATAAGTATAGTGGCTTTTCGGAGAGGCTTAAGTCGAAGGTTAATGAAGTTGTTGATAAGTTTACTGCTAATGTGGCGAGATATGAAAGGTTCCCCGGTAACAATGATGAAGGGGTAATTGTTATAATAAGGTTTATTCGTATAAACAAATGAAGGTGATTTGCTGCAGCTGTGACAAAACTGTCTATTTTGGAAAGAGATTGAAAAATTATATTTGGTAATAAATATCAAAGGATCTGACATGGATACGTGTTAAACTATAACTTTGGTTTCGAGAGCTTTTCAGATGCATGACAGTGGGTGATATGTGGTTGGATCATCATCTCGCATGTCTTTAGGAATTTCGAAGTGTTTGAACACATATTGTAATTGTTAATATACATATGATGTTCTAAGATTTTGAATGATACAAATATTTTTGTGAGTTCCATGAATAGAAATGAGGTTCTAGGACAGTTTTGAAGTCAAAGTATAGTTTTGAAAGATGTAGGAATCTAAGAGTGACGATTTCAGTTATATCTTGAATCGAATTCTGAGATTTCAAAATCAGAATATGTAATTAGATTTTGAATGAGTATGGTTGTTTTGATTTTTATAAAAGAATGTATATTGTTGTGAAAGTAGGGAGTATAATGGATGATTTGCTGAATCAGATTCGAAGAATGTAACATATTAATTGTGAATTTATATATCTCTCGGGTATTACCTACCCGTTAAAAAAAATTCACAATTAATATTTTGTACAAAAGAATTTTATTACAGTCTTTATGGAAATATATATGTATATATTTCTTCAGATGTAATATTGATTTAATGAGTTAATATTAAATTAAACTCATTTGATTTATGGTTAAGGCGAGGATAGATAATTTCTAAACTTTAGAAATTACATAATCGCCGTAGAATGTTTCCCCAATGAAGTTATGAATCAATACTTCATCGTTGTGGTATTCCTTGGTATCTACATGGCGTATGACGTCGTTGCTCGTGGGACAGATTATGAAGTTGAGGTTTGCGATGCGGTTGTTGTTGGTGGTGGTAATGGTACTGTTGATGTTGTTGATGGTGGTACTGGTTATGCTGTTGGTGCTGCTGCTGGTGTTTGTAACCTTTGCACCATATTCTCCAAAGCCACTACCCGAGCGCGAAGCTCGTTGACTTCTTCTATTACACCGGGGTAATTGTCGGTTCGGATGAGCGGATAAATAAGATCTAGAATTTGGTGTAGTATACAATCATGACGAGATACTCTAAAAATGAGAGAGAAAATGGTGTTTCGGACAGGTTCGCCGGTAAGTGCTTCAGGTTCATTGCCAAGAGGGCAATGTGGTGGATGAAAGGGATCGCCTTCTTCTTGTCTCCAATGGTTAAGTAGATTACGAACTCATTCCCAATTCATCCAGAATAGATGATGGCTAATTGGTTGATTCATTCCGGTCACGCTGCTTTCGGAGCTCATGTGGAAATCCATATCGGCATAGCTGTCGAAATCCGAGGAACTCGAACTGGTTGAGGGATCCATCTTTTATGATCAGGGAAAGAATTTTTTGGGTATGAAATAGATTGTAGAATTTAGATTTGGTATTCTTCAATACATAATTTACATATGTATATATAATACCAAAATCCCATAAATTACGGAGGAATCTTTGAAAGATGTCAGTCAAAGTTCACAGTAACAGATATGCTAAGATAAGAATTCGTCTATATACTATTATGCAATAAATGTAGGAAAACGCGTCTAGACTTAAGAATGATAAGCACGTAATTTCCTAAGGATGGTAAGTAGATGATTTCCGACTAAAAATGATAAGCAAAAATTTTGACATGCAGATACGGTCGAAGTCCAGACTCACTAATGCATCTTAACAACTATCAGTTAGACACACTAATGCAAGACCTGGTTCGCTAAGACCACCGCTCTGATACCAACTGAAAGGACCCGTTCATATACATTATAAACGATTCACAATAGTTGATTACATCGCGAGGTATTTGACCTCTATATGATACGTTTTACAAACATTGCATTCGTTTTTAAAAGACAAATTTTCTTTACATCAAAAATTGACGGCATGCATACCATTTCATATTACATCCAACTATAATTGACTTAATATTAATCTTGATGAACTCAACGACTCGAATGCAACGTCTTTCAAAGTATGTCATGAATGACTCCAGGTAATATCCTTAAAATGAGCTAATGCACAGCGGAAGATTTCTTTAATACCTGAGAATAAACATGCTTTAAAGTGTCAACCAAAAGGTTGGTGAGTTCATTAGTTTATCATAATCCATCATTTCCGTAATAGTAATAGACCACAAGATTTCAGTTTCTATAAATATCCGTACACTCGCAAGTGTATAAAAGTATTCTATAAGTTGTAGGCACCCGGTAACAAGCCTTAACGTTCATGTTTTACCCTCTGAAGTACACCAGATCAGGTGTGTTTAAAATAACTTCGAAGTACTAAAGCATCCCATAGTCAGGATGGGGTTTGTCAGACCCAATAGATCTATCTTTAGGATTCGCGCCTACCGTACATAGACAAGTAGTTTAATGTTACCAAGCTAAGGGTATATTTCTGGTTTAAACCCACATAGAATTAGTTTTAGTACTTGTGCCTATTTCGTAAAACATTTATAAATCAGCGCATGTATTCTCAGCCCAAAAATATATATAAAAAGGGAGCAAATGAAACTCACAATACTGTATTTCGTAGCAATTATGTATATGACGGCACTGAACAAGTGCAGTGTTTGTCTCGAATTCACGAACCTATATTAAGTATATATATTTATATGTTGGTCAATATCTGTCTAACAATTTAGGTCAAGTCGTAGTGTATCACAATCCTAATGCTCGAGACCGACATGCAAAAGTCAACAAAAGTCAACTTGACCCAAAATGACTTCCAAAATCTATACATGTTTATTATATAACTTATATATAGTAGTTTTATATATTTAAATATATTTATCAGATCTTATTATACTAAATAATATAAGTCATTTATTAATAAATAAAAATTTATATTAAAATTCATATATGATAAAAATATACTTTTATATATCTCAAATAATAAAATTTATAAAATTCACTTAATATCATAAAAATATAGTGGTATGTATTATTAATGTAATTACATTACGTGTGGTAAAAATATCTTTGTACGCATATTTATTTGATAAAATAATATTGATAATAATAATAATGATAAAAATAATAAAATGATAGTTTCAATAAAAATATTAATTTTTAGTAATAAAGATAATTTTAGTAATAACATCAACTGATAACAGTTATAATAATCGTTTTAATAATAATATTAAAATTAATGATAATTCAGTTGACCATATCTTTTAATCCGTTCATCGAAACCACACGATTTCTATATGAAAAGTTATTAATTTTTTTCTTCAGATTTTCAACGACATGCATATCATATAACTTATCTCAGTAGCATATGTATCAAATTCGTGATTTATCATAAACTATTTAACGACGAAACTAAGCATACAAACATGCATAATCATATATACTCGAGCACTAGTCAGGGATACACTATTAATATATAAAAGATAAGATATGAATGCTCACGTATCAATATTGTGATTCAATATTGCAGGAAAGTACGTAGACGCAACGAAAATGATAAACGTTAGGTTGACCTCACGAGCAATACCCTCGATCAATACCCATAACCTTCATAGCTATAACCCATAATTTCCTTAGCTCTATCCCATTTGAAAACTTATTTTGAAATCGTCTGAATATAACTCCGTCGTAGTATTTTATGTATACTAATAATATCTTGAAATAATACTAAGTAAATATATATATATGTAATTCGATTGAGAGAGTTTAGAGAAATATATTTTCAAGTTTCTATGAAATAATGAAACCTATTGAATTCTATTTATAATAGATTTTTGAATTATTAAAGTGAATTATTAAAGTATGAATTATTAAAGTGAATTATTAAAGTATGAATTATTAAAGTGAATTATTAAAGTATGAATTATTAAAGTGAATTATTAAAGTATGAATTATTAAAGTGAATTATTAAAGTATGAATTATTAAAGTGAATTATTAAAGTATGAATTATTAAAGTGAATTATTAAAGTATGAATTATTAAAGTATGAATTATTAAAATGAATTATTAAAGTTAAAGTAAAGTAAAAGTAAAGTAAAGGTAAAGTTAAAGTATAGTAAAAGTATAAAACTATGTACGTATAATACGCATATAAAAATATATATAATATTAATTTAAATCGTTATATATATATATATTTAATAAAATAAAATATAAATATCGTTATCTTTATCATACTGGTTAAGTAATGAGTTTTCAAAAAAAAAAATAGATTTCTTAAATCACAGTGGACCTCATAACATAGGCCCGTAATCATATTATAATGTATCTGATAATTCAATCATTTGATATTATCTCTTAATTCTGTCGATAAATATATCGAAACAAATATGTTTATGTAAAGTATCATATATCTAATACTTTGTTAATGTTTTCAGTTAATATTATATATTATATATACATATCTATATACACATAATTGTTCGTGAATCGTCGAACACGGTCAAAGGGTAATTGATTACATGAATGTAGTTCCAAACTTTTTGAGATTCAACATTACAAATTCTGCTTATTATGTCAGAAACATATAAAGGTTAAGTTTAAATTTGGTCGGAAATTTCTGGGTCTTCACATCCGGTAATCAAGAGAATTAGGATCCGCTTTAAATGCGATCGTCCATTTTAATTGTTCTGTCGGAGATTTTCTTATAAATTCACCTCCTTCGTTTTCTTACAACTCACACCTTCTGTTGATGCATTTTATGCAAGTTCCTAGACATCTACCCACGTCCATTGCAGGTATAACAGTTTACAGGCCACCATGATTGCTCGTTATTATCCTATCCGTGTTTGTATGTGATTACAGGAACTGATTAATTGAAATATGTTTCATATAGACAATTGACCACCCAAGTTGACCGGTGATTCACGAACGTTAAAACTTGTAAAAACTATACAATGACATATATATGGTTATATATTTAGTTAACATGTTTTTATTATAAGTATGTATCTCATTAGGTATTTTAACAACGAGTTATATACATAAAAATGAGACTATTAATTTAAGAAACTCGAAAACGATATATATATAACGATTATCGTTATAACAACGTCTTACTAGGTACATATGAATCATATTAAGATATTGATACACTTGGTTAATTATGTTAAATGATAAGTAAATATATTATTAAGTGTATTAACAATGAAATACATATGTAAAAATAAGACTACTAACTTAATGATTTCGAAACGAGACATATATGTAACGATTATCGTTGTAACGACATTTAACTGTATATACATCATACTAAGATATATTAGATATCATAATATCATGATAATATAATAATTTAACATCTCATTTTTTATAATAAACAATGGGTTAACAACATTCAACAAGATCGTTAACCTAAAGGTTTCAAAACAACACTTACATGTAATGACTAACGATGACTTAACGACTCAGTTAAAATGTATATACATGTAGTGTTTTAATATGTATTTATACACTTTTGAAAGACTTCAATACAGTTATCAAAATACTTCTACTTAACAAAAATGCTTACAATTACTAGAACATAGTTTAGTTAATTCTAAACTTGTTCGCAAACAAAAGTTAATCCTTCTAACTTGACTTTTAAAATCAACTAAACACATGTTCTATATCTATATGATATGCTAACTTAATGATTTAAAACCTGGAAACACGAAAAACACCGTAAAACTGGATTTACGCCGTCGTAGTAACACCGCGGGCTGTTTTGGGTTAGTTAATTAAAAACTATGATAAAATTTGATTTAAAAGTTGTTATTCTGAGAAAATGATTTTTATTATGAACATGAAACTATATCAAAAAATTATGGTTAAACTCAAAGTGAAAGTATGTTTTCTAAAATGGTCATCTAGACGTCGTTCTTTCGACTGAAATGACTACCTTTACAAAAGCGACTTGTAACTTATTTTTTCGACTATAAACCTATACTTTTCTGTTTAGATTCATAAAATAGAGTTCAATATGAAACCATAGCAATTTGATTCACTCAAAACGGATTTAAAATGAAGAAGTTATGGGTAAAACAAGATTGGATAATTTTTCTCATTTTAGCTACGTGAAAATTAGTAACAAATCTATTCCAACCATAACTTAATCAACTTGTATTGTATATTATGTAATCTTGAGATACCATAGACACGTATACAATGTTTCGACCTATCATGTCGACACATCTATATATATTTCGGAACAACCATAGACACTCTATATGTGAATGTTGGAGTTAGCTATACAGGGTTGAGGTTGATTCCAAAATATATATAGTTTGAGTTGTGATCAATAATGAGATACGTATACACTGGGTCGTGGATTGATTCAAGATAATATTTATCGATTTATTTCTGTACATCTAACTGTGGACAACTAGTTGTAGGTTACTAACGAGGACAGCTGACTTAATAAACTTAAAACATCAAAATATATTAAAAGTGTTGTAAATATATTTTGAACATACTTTGATATATATGTATATATTGTTATAGGTTCGTGAATCAACCAGTGGCCAAGTCTTACTTCTCGACGAAGTAAAAATCTGTGAAAGTGAGTTATAGTCCCACTTTTAAAATCTAATATTTTTGGGATGAGAATACATGCAGGTTTTATAAATGATTTACAAAATAGACACAAGTACGTGAAACTACATTCTATGGTTGAATTATCGAAATCGAATATGCCCCTTTTTATTAAGTCTGGTAATCTAAGAATTAGGTAACAGACACCCTAATTGACGCGAATCCTAAAGATAGATCTATCGGGCCCAACAAGCCCCATCCAAAGTACCGGATGCTTTAGTACTTCGAAATTTATATCATATCCGAAGGGTGTCCCGGAATGATGGGGATATTCTTATATATGCATCTTGTTAATATCGGTTACCAGGTGTTCACCATATGAATGATTTTTATCTCTATGTATGGGATGTGTATTGAAATATGAAATCTTATGGTCTATTATTATGATTTGATATATATAGGTTAAACCTATAACTCACCAACATTTTTGTTGACGTTTTAAGCATGTTTATTCTCAGGTGATTATTAAGAGCTTCCGCTGTCGCATACTTAAATAAGGACGAGATTTGGAGTCCATGCTTGTATGATATTGTGTAAAAACTGCATTCAAGAAACTTATTTTGTTGTAACATATTTGTATTGTAAACCATTATGTAATGGTCGTGTGTAAACAGGATATTTTAGATTATCATTATTTGATAATCTACGTAAAGCTTTTTAAACCTTTATTGATGAAATAAAGGTTATGGTTTGTTTTAAAAATGAATGCAGTCTTTGAAAAACGTCTCATATAGAGGTCAAAACCTCGCAACGAAATCAATTAATATGGAACGTTTTTTATCAATAAGAACGGGACATTTCAGTTGGTATCAAATCCAAGATTACATCTGAAGAAAATATATATGTATATATATTTTCATAAAGATTGTAATTACTATGATAAATTGGAGAGATGGTCATGCTTAAAGTTGCACCTTGGAAAGGCGTTGTTCGATTTGGTAAACGAGGGAAATTAAATCCAAGGTATATTGGACCATTCAAGATTATTGATCGTGTCGGACCAGTAGCTTACCGACTTGAGTTACCTCAATAAATCGCGGCTGTACATAACACTTTCCACGTCTCGAATTTGAAGAAATGTTTTGCTAAAAAAGATCTCACTATTCCGTTAGATGAAATCCAAATCAACGAAAAACTCCAATTCATCGAAGAACCCGTCGAAATAATGGATCGTGAGGTTAAAAGACTTAAGCAAAACAAGATACCAATTGTTAAGGTTCGATGGAATGCTCGTAGAGGACCCGAGTTCACCTGGGAGCGTGAAGATCAGATGAAGAAGAAATACCCGCATCTATTTCCAGAAGATTCGTCAACACCTTCAACAGCTTAAAATTTCGGGACGAAATTTATTTAACGGGTAGGTACTGTAGTGACCCGAACTTTTCCATGTTTATATATATTAATTGAGATTGATATTTACATGATTAAATGTTTCCAACATGTTAAGCAATCAAACTTGTTAAGACTTGATTAATTGAAATATGTTTCATATAGACAATTGACCACCCAAGTTGACCGGTGATTCACGAACGTTAAAACTTGTAAAAACTATACAATGACATATATATGGTTATATATTTAGTTAAAATATTTTTATTATAAGTATGTATCTCATTAGGTATTTTAACAATGAGTTATATACATAAAAATGAGACTATTAATTTAAGAAACTCGAAAACGATATATATAACGATTATCGTTATAACAACGTCTTACTAGGTACATATGAATCATATTAAGATATTGATACACTTGGTTAATTATGTTAAATGATAAGTAAATATATTATTAAGTGTATTAACAATGAAATACATATGTAAAAATAAGACTACTAACTTAATGATTTCGAAACGAGACATATATGTAACGATTATCGTTGTAACGACATTTAACTGTATATACATCATACTAAGATATATTATATATCATAATATCATGATAATATAATAATTTAACATCTCATTTTTTATAATAAACAATGGGTTAACAACATTCAACAAGATCGTTAACCTAAAGGTTTCAAAACAACACTTACATGTAACGACTAACGATGACTTAACGACTCAGTTAAAATGTATATACATGTAGTGTTTTAATATGTATTTATACACTTTTGAAAGACTTCAATACACTTATCAAAATACTTCTACTTAACAAAAATGCTTACAATTACATCCTCGTTCAGTTTCATCAACAATTCTACTCGTATGCACCCGTATTCGTACTCGTACAATACACAGCTTTTAGATGTATGTACTATTGGTATATACACTCCAATGATCAGCTCTTAGCAGCCCATGTGAGTCACCTAACATATGTGGGAACCATCATTTGGCAACTAGCATGAAATATCTCATAAAATTACAAAAATATGAGTAATCATTCATGACTTATTTACATGAAAACAAAATTACATATCCTTTATATCTAATCCATACACCAACGACCAAAAACACCTACAAACACTTTCATTCTTCAATTTTCTTCATCTAATTGATCTCTCTCAAGTTCTATCTTCAAGTTCTAAGTGTTCTTCATAAATTCTACAAGTTCTAGTTACATAAAATCAAGAATACTTTCAAGTTTGCTAGCTCACTTCCAATCTTGTAAGGTGATCATCCAACCTCAAGAAATCTTTGTTTCTTACAGTAGGTTATCATTCTAATACAAGGTAATAATCATATTCAAACTTTGGTTCAATTTCTATAACTATAACAATCTTATTTCAAGTGATGATCTTACTTGAACTTGTTTTCGTATCATGATTTTGCTTCAAGAACTTCGAGCCATCCAAGGATCCATTGAAGCTAGATCCATTTTTCTATTTTCCAGTAGGTTTATCCAAGGAACTTAAGGTAGTAATGATGTTCATAACATCATTCGATTCATACATATAAAGCTATCTTATTCGAAGGTTTAAACTTGTAATCACTAGAACATAGTTTAGTTAATTCTAAACTTGTTCGCAAACAAAAGTTAATCCTTCTAACTTGACTTTTAAAATCAACTAAACACATGTTCTATATCTATATGATATGCTAACTTAATGATTTAAAACCTGGAAACACGAAAAACACCGTAAAACCGGATTTACGCCGTCGTAGTTACACCGCGGGCTATTTTGGGTTAGTTAATTAAAAACTATGATAAACTTTGATTTAAAAGTTGTTATTCTGAGAAAATGATTTTTATTATGAACATGAAACTATATCCAAAAATTATGGTTAAACTCAAAGTGAAAGTATGTTTTCTAAAATGGTCATCTAGACGTCGTTCTTTCGACTGAAATGACTACCTTTACAAAAGCGACTTGTAACTTATTTTTTCGACTATAAACCTATATTTTTCTGTTTAGATTCATAAAATAGAGTTCAATATGAAACCATAGCAATTTGATTCACTCAAAACGGATTTAAAATGAAGAAGTTATGGGTAAAACAAGATTGGATAATTTTTCTCATTTTAGCTACGTGAAAATTAGTAACAAATCTATTCCAACCATAACTTAATCAACTTGTATTGTATATTATGTAATCTTGAGATACCATAGACACGTATACAATGTTTCGACCTATCATGTCGACACATCTATATATATTTCGGAACAACCATAGACACTCTATATGTGAATGTTGGAGTTAGCTATACAGGGTTGAGGTTGATTCCAAAATATATATAGTTTGAGTTGAAATCAATACTGAGATACGAATACACTGGGTCGTGGATTGATTCAAGATAATATTTATCGATTTATTTCTGTACATCTAACTGTGGACAACTAGTTGTAGGTTACTAACGAGGACAGCTGACTTAATAAACTTAAAACATCAAAATATATTAAAAGTGTTGTAAATATATTTTGAACATACTTTGATATATATGTATATATTGTTATAGGTTCGTGAATCAACCAGTGGCCAAGTCTTACTTCCCGACTAAGTAAAAATCTGTGAAAGTTAGTTATAGTCCCACTTTTAAAATCTTATATTTTTGGGATGAGAATACATGCAGGTTTTATAAATGATTTACAAAATAGACACAAGTACGTGAAACTACATTCTATGGTTGAATTATCGAAATCGAATATGCCCCTTTTTATTAAGTCTGGTAATCTAAGAATTAGGGAACAGACACCCTAATTGACGCGAATCCTAAAGATAGATCTATCGGGCCCAACAAGCCCCATCCAAAGTACCAGATGCTTTAGTACTTCGAAATTTATATCATATCCGAAGGGTGTCCCGGAATGATGGGGATATTCTTATATATGCATCTTGTTAATGTCGGTTACCAGTTGTTCACCATATGAATGATTTTTATCTCTATGTATGGGATGTGTATTGAAATATGAAATCTTGTGGTCTATTATTATGATTTGATATATATAGGTTAAACCTATAACTCACCAACATTTTTGTTGACGTTTT
Source organism: Rutidosis leptorrhynchoides (assembly GCF_046630445.1). Classification (NCBI taxonomy): domain Eukaryota; kingdom Viridiplantae; phylum Streptophyta; class Magnoliopsida; order Asterales; family Asteraceae; genus Rutidosis; species Rutidosis leptorrhynchoides. Next base: position 323,222,568 of record NC_092336.1, on the reverse strand, counting down.
AAGCATGTTTATTCTCATGTGATTATTAAGAGCTTCCGCTGTCGCATACTTAAATAAGGACAAGATTTGGAGTCCATGCTTGTATGATATTGTGTAAAAACTGCATTCAAGAAACTTATTTTGTTGTAACATATTTGTATTGTAAACCATTATGTAATGGTCGTGTGTAAACAGGATATTTTAGATTATCATTATTTGATAATCTACGTAAAGCTTTTTAAACCTTTATTGATGAAATAAAGGTTATGGTTTGTTTTAAAAATGAATGCAGTCTTTGAAAACCGTCTCATATAGAGGTCAAAACCTCGCAACGAAATCAATTAATATGGAACGTTTTTTATCAATAAGAACGGGACATTTCAGTTGGTATCATGTTTCATATAGACAATTGACCACCCAAGTTGACAGGTGATTCACGAACGTTAAAACTTGTAAAAACTATACAATGACATATATATGGTTATATATTTAGTTAACATGTTTTTATTATAAGTATGTATCTCATTAGGTATTTTAACAATGAGTTATATACATAAAAATGAGACTATTAATTTAAGAAACCCGAAAACGATATATATAACGATTATCGTTATAACAACGTCTTACTAGGTACATATGAATCATATTAAGATATTGATACACTTGGTTAATTATGTTAAATGATAAGTAAATATATTATTAAGTGTATTAACAATGAAATACATATGTAAAAATAAGACTACTAACTTAATGATTTCGAAACGAGACATATATGTAACGATTATCGTTGTAACGACATTTAACTGTATATACATCATACTAAGATATATTATATATCATAATATCATGATAATATAATAATTTAACATCTCATTTTTTATAATAAACAATGGGTTAACAACATTCAACAAGATCGTTAACCTAAAGGTTTCAAAACAACACTTACATGTAACGACTAACGATGACTTAACGACTCAGTTAAAATGTATATACATGTAGTGTTTTAATATGTATTTATACACTTTTGAAAGACTTCAATACACTTATCAAAATACTTCTACTTAACAAAAATGCTTACAATTACATCCTCGTTCAGTTTCATCAACAATTCTACTCGTATGCACCCGTATTCGTACTCGTACAATACACAGCTTTTAGATGTATGTACTATTGGTATATACACTCCAATGATCAGCTCTTAGCAGCCCATGTGAGTCACCTAACATATGTGGGAACCATCATTTGGCAACTAGCATGAAATATCTCATAAAATTACAAAAATATGAGTAATCATTCATGACTTATTTACATGAAAACAAAATTACATATCCTTTATATCTAATCCATACACCAACGACCAAAAACACCTACAAACACTTTCATTCTTCAATTTTCTTCATCTAATTGATCTCTCTCAAGTTCTATCTTCAAGTTCTAAGTGTTCTTCATAAATTCTACAAGTTCTAGTTACATAAAATCAAGAATACTTTCAAGTTTGCGAGCTCACTTCCAATCTTGTAAGGTGATCATCCAACCTCAAGAAATCTTTGTTTCTTACAGTAGGTTATCATTCTAATACAAGGTAATAATCATATTCAAACTTTGGTTCAATTTCTATAACTATAACAATCTTATTTCAAGTGATGATCTTACTTGAACTTGTTTTCGTGTCATGATTTTGCTTCAAGAACTTTGAGCCATCCAAGGATCCATTGAAGCTAGATCCATTTTTCTCTTTTCCAGTAGGTTTATCCAAGGAACTTAAGGTAGTAATGATGTTCATAACATCATTCGATTCATACATATAAAGCTATCTTATTCGAAGGTTTAAACTTGTAATCACTAGAACATAGTTTAGTTAATTCTAAACTTGTTCGCAAACAAAAGTTAATCCTTCTAAATTGACTTTTAAAATCAACTAAACACATGTTCTATATCTATATGATATGCTAACTTAATGATTTAAAACCTGGAAACACGAAAAACACCGTAAAACCGGATTTACGCCGTCGTAGTAACACCGCGGGCTGTTTTGGGTTAGTTAATTAAAAACTATGATAAACTTTGATTTAAAAGTTGTTATTCTGAGAAAATGATTTTTATTATGAACATGAAACTATATCCAAAAATTATGGTTAAACTCAAAGTGAAAGTATGTTTTCTAAAATGGTCATCTAGACGTCGTTCTTTCGACTGAAATGACTACCTTTACAAAAGCGACTTGTAACTTATTTTTTTGACTATAAACCTATACTTTTCTGTTTAGATTCATAAAATAGAGTTCAATATGAAACCATAGCAATTTGATTCACTCAAAACGGATTTAAAATGAAGAAGTTATGGGTAAAACAAGATTGGATAATTTTTCTCATTTTAGCTACATGAAAATTAGTAACAAATCTATTCCAACCATAAATTAATCAACTTGTATTGTATATTATGTAATCTTGAGATACCATAGACACGTATACAATGTTTCGACCTATCATGTCGACACATCTATATATATTTCGGAACAACCATAGACACTCTATATGTGAATGTTGGAGTTAGCTATACAGGGTTGAGGTTGATTCCAAAATATATATAGTTTGAGTTGTGATCAATACTGAAATACGTATACACTGGGTCGTGGATTGATTCAAGATAATATTTATCGATTTATTTCTGTACATCTAACTATGGACAACTAGTTGTAGGTTACTAACGAGGACAGCTGACTTAATAAACTTAAAACATCAAAATATATTAAAAGTGTTGTAAATATATTTTGAACATACTTTGATATATATGTATATATTGTTATAGGTTCGTGAATCAACCAGTGGCCAAGTCTTACTTCCCGACGAAGTAAAAATATGTGAAAGTGAGTTATAGTCCCACTTTTAAAATCTAATATTTTTGGGATGAGAATACATGCAGGTTTTATAAATGATTTACAAAATAGACACAAGTACGTGAAACTACATTCTATGGTTGAATTATCGAAATCGAATATGCCCCTTTTTATTAAGTCTGGTAATCTAAGAATTAGGGAACAGACACCCTAATTGACGCGAATCCTAAAGATAGATCTATCGGGCCCAACAAGCCCCATCCAAAGTACCGGATGCTTTAGTACTTCGAAATTTATATCATATCCGAAGGGTGTCCCGGAATGATGGGGATATTCTTATATATGCATCTTGTTAATGTCGGTTACCAGGTGTTCACCATATGAATGATTTTTATCTCTATGTATGGGATGTGTATTGAAATATGAAATCTTGTGGTCTATTATTATGATTTGATATATATAGGTTAAACCTATAACTCACCAACATTTTTGTTGACGTTTTAAGCATGTTTATTCTCAGGTGATTATTAAGAGCTTCCGCTGTCGCATACTTAAATAAGGACGAGATTTGGAGTCCATGCTTGTATGATATTGTGTAAAAACTGCATTCAAGAAACTTATTTTGTTGTAACATATTTGTATTGTAAACCATTATGTAATGGTCGTGTGTAAACAGGATATTTTAGATTATCATTATTTGATAATCTACGTAAAGCTTTTTAAACCTTTATTGATGAAATAAAGGTTATGGTTTGTTTTAAAAATGAATGCAGTCTTTGAAAAACGTCTCATATAGAGGTCAAAACCTCGCAACGAAATCAATTAATATGGAACGTTTTTTATCAATAAGAACGGGACATTTCAGTTGGTATCCGAGCGTTGGTCTTAGAGAACCAGAATTTTATATTAGTGTGTCTTATCGAGTTTGTTAGGATGCATTAGTGAGTCTGGACTTCGACCGTGTTTACTTGAAAAATGATTGCTTAACAAATTTTGTTGGAAACTATATATTTTTAACATGTGAATATTATGTGATATATTAATCTCTTAACGCGTTTGATATTATGTGATAGATGTCTACCTCTAGAACAAGTCCCATTGACTCACCTAATAATAATGAAGAGTCAAATGTAAATTGGAATGATTCGTGGACTGATTCACAAGTTCCCGAAGAGGAACCGGAAGAAGAGTCGGAACCGGAAGAAGAATCAGAACCGGAAGAGGAGGAACCGGATGAAGAAATAGAACCGGTGGGGGAAATAATAAAACGGTTAAGTAAAAGAAAATCCTCAACCAACCGACCAAGGTTAATTATGGTCAATGGTGTTTCCACCAAGGAAGCAAAATATTGGGAGGATTACCAATTCTCCGATGAATCGGATTCCGACGAGAATTCCGATGATGTTATAGAAATTACCCCAACTGAATTTAAAAAGGCAAAAGAAAATAATAAGGGAAAGGGCATAAAAATAGAGAAATCTAATTCCAACCCCGATGAACTTTATATGTATCGTCAACCCCCGAAGTCCTTAAGTTGTAACAATGACCCGGGAACCTCTAAACCACCAGGTTTTTCTAAACCAATGTGGAAAATTACGGCTCGTATTAGGGGAACATCATATATCCCTAGAAACCTGGCAAAACGAACCAAAACCGAAGAAGAAGAAACGAGCGAGTCGTAATAAGATAGTTGTATTCGTGTGGTGTAATATATGTAATATAGTGTGCTTATGCTTTATGATATATGTAAAAATTGCTTGTATTAATAAGTATTTTTTTTATGAATCTAACTCTTGTCTATTTTACAGTTTAAAAACACAAAATGGATAGACAACCCAATATTTTAAGAGACCTACCCGGAGACATGATTGATGAAATCTTGTCTAGAGTCGGTCAGAATTCCTCGGCACAACTATTTAAGGCGAGATCAGTTTGTAAGACATTCGAAGAACGTTCCAAGAATGTCTTGGTTTATAAGAGACTTTCGTTTGAAAGATGGGGGATATCACATTGGGAAACCCATAAGTTACGATGTGTTTACTTTGACGCATATATTGAGGGGAACCCAAATGCTATTTTACGCAACGGGTTAAGAAATTATTTTGACTCAATATATCCGAATATTGGACTTCGTGATTTAGAAAAAGCGGCTAACATGCAACATAAAGAAGCATGTTATGCTTACGGATTAGTAATGTTCGCTTCTCACCAAAGTGAGAACAAGAACATCGGGCTACAACTATTAAACAAAACGTTTCCACAAGTGATAGAGTCGGTAATTGGGGTAAGAAATGAGGTTTTTAGATTGTTACGGGACTGTTGGACATTACGTAACCCTCGTCCTTTTGACGACGTTACAACACGCTGTCTTATCAACGGCCATAACGGTTATGTTCCACAAGACCAAGGATGGGAAGTAGTCCTAGTAAAACCAGAATGCATGACTTGTTTCTGGACGTATGAATTACGTGTCTTTATTGCCTTTGCTGAACGACTTGTGTACTAGCTAGAATTATCTTCACAACTATCTTGTATCAAAGTTATTGTGTGCTATATTTCATGCTTTATGTAAAATAAGCGGTATTGTAAGTTTGTAAAATATTGTATAAAAGTTTGAACGCGAAATATTATTATAATCAGTTTTTCATATAGAATTGTAGTAGTTGAATTGTATATTAGCTACTAAGTATGAACTTAACGGGTAGGTACTACCCGAATTTAAACTTATAAAACGCTAATATGAAGAAAAAGCTTTTATAAATGAGTTCATATTATGCTACGAAATACTATTAACTACTCTTAATATTCTGTATGATTAACTTGTTCCATTTGACTATTTTGAAGGAAATGGCACCGACTACTCGACACACCGTGAATATGAATGAAGAGGAATTCCGTACTTTTCTAGCTTCAAACATAGCCGCAGTACAGGCTGCGCTACATACCAATAATAACCTTGGATCTAGCAGTACAGGAAATCGTGTAGGATGCACCTACAAAGAATTCACTGCCTGCAAACCTTTGGAATTTGTTGGAACCGAAGGACCGATCGGATTGAAACGGTGGACCGAGAAGGTCGAATCGGTGTTTGCCATAAGTAAGTGTACTGAAGAGGACAAAGTGAAGTACGCTACGCATACCTTTACAGGTTCTGCGTTAACATGGTGGAATACCTATCTAGAGCAAGTGGGACAAGACGATGCGTACGCACTACCGTGGTCAGCATTCAAGCACTTGATGAACGAGAAGTACCGTCCCAGAACCGAGGTCAATAAGCTCAAGACAGAACTTAGAGGGTTACGAACCCAAGGATTTGATATTACCACGTACGAAAGACGATTCACAGAATTGTGCCTATTGTGTCCGGGAGCATTCGAAGATGAGGAAGAGAAGATCGACGCGTTTGTGAAAGGATTACCGGAAAGAATCCAAGAAGATATAAGTTCACACGAGCCCGCCTCCATACAACAGGCATGTAGAATGGCTCACAAACTAGTGAACCAGATTGAAGAAAGAATTAAAGAACAGACTGCTGAAGAGGCCAATGTGAAGCAAGTCAAAAGAAAGTGGGAGGAAAACGGTGATAAGAATCACCAATACAACAACAACAGTAATTACAACAATAATCGCAACAATTATCCCAACAATCGCAACATCAATCGCAACTACAACAAACGGCCCAACAACAACAACAACAACAACAACAACAACAACAACAACAACAACAGCAACTACAACAATCATCCCAACAACAATAATAACCGCAACAACAACAACAATCAGAAGCAGCTATGCCAAAGGTGTGAAAAGAATCACTCGGGGTTCTGCACCAAATTTTGTAACAAGTGTAAAAGAAATGGTCATAGCACGGCGAAGTGTGAGGTCTACGGACCAGGAGTTAATAGAACGAAAGGAACAAATGGTGTCGGAACGAGTAATGGCGGAGCAAGTAGTGTCGGAGCAAGTTATGCCAATGTAGTTTGTTATAAATGTGGAAAACCGGGCCACATTATTAGAAATTGCCCGAACCAGGAGAACACGAATGGACAAGGCCGCGGAACAGTTTTCAATATTAATGCGGCAGAGGCACAGGAAGACCCGGAGCTTGTTACGGGTACGTTTCTTATTGACAATAAATCTGCTTACGTTTTATTTGATTCGGGTGCGGATAGAAGCTATATGAGTAGAGATTTTTGTGCTAAATTAAGTTGTCCATTGACGCCTTTGGATAGTAAATTTTTACTCGAATTAGCAAATGGTAAATTAATTTCAGCAGATAATATATGTCGGAATCGGGAAATTAAACTGGTTAGCGAAACATTTAAGATTGATTTGATACCAGTAGAGTTAGGGAGTTTTGATGTGATAATCGGTATGGACTGGTTGAAAGAAGTGAAAGCAGAGATCGTCTGTTACAAAAATGCAATTCGCATTATACGAGAAAAAGGAAAACCCTTAATGGTGTACGGAGAAAAGGGCAACACGAAGCTACATCTTATTAGTAATTTGAAGGCACAAAAACTAATAAGAAAAGGTTGCTATGCTGTTCTAGCACACGTCGAGAAAGTACAAACTGAAGAAAAGAGCATCAATGATGTTCCCGTCGCAAAAGAATTTCCCGATGTATTTCCGAAAGAATTACCGGGATTACCCCCACATCGATCCGTTGAATTTCAAATAGATCTTGTACCAGGAGCTGCACCAATAGCTCGTGCTCCTTACAGACTCGCACCCAGCGAGATGAAAGAACTGCAAAGCCAATTACAAGAACTTTTAGAGCGTGGTTTCATTCGACCAAGCACATCACCGTGGGGAGCTCCTGTTTTGTTTGTCAAGAAGAAAGATGGTACATTCAGGTTGTGTATCGACTACCGAGAGTTGAACAAACTTACCATCAAGAACCGCTACCCACTACCGAGAATCGACGACTTATTTGATCAACTACAAGGCTCGTCTGTTTATTCAAAGATTGACTTACGTTCCGGGTATCATCAAATGCGGGTGAAAGAAGATGATATTCCAAAGACTGCTTTCAGAACACGTTACGGTCATTACGAGTTTATGGTCATGCCATTTGGTTTAACTAATGCACCAGCTGTGTTCATGGACCTTATGAACCGAGTGTGTGGACCATACCTTGACAAGTTTGTCATTGTTTTCATTGATGACATACTTATTTACTCAAAGAATGACCAAGAACACGGTGAACATTTGAGAAAGGTGTTAGAAGTATTGAGGAAGGAAGAATTGTACGCTAAGTTTTCAAAGTGTGCATTTTGGTTGGAAGAAGTTCAATTCCTCGGTCACATAGTGAACAAAGAAGGTATTAAGGTGTATCCGGCAAAGATAGAAACTGTTGAAAAGTGGGAAACCCCGAAAACTCCGAAACACATACGCCAGTTTTTAGGACTAGCTGGTTACTACAGAAGGTTCATCCAAGACTTTTCCAGAATAGCAAAACCCTTGACTGCATTAACGCATAAAGGGAAGAAATTTGAATGGAATGATGAACAAGAGAAAGCGTTTCAGTTATTGAAGAAAAAGCTAACTACGGAACCTATATTGTCATTGCCTGAAGGGAATGATGATTTTGTGATTTATTGTGACGCATCAAAGCAAGGTCTCGGTTGTGTATTAATGCAACGAACGAAGGTGATTGCTTATGCGTCTAGACAATTGAATATTCACGAACAAAATTATACGACGCATGATTTGGAATTAGGCGCGGTTGTTTTTGCATTAAAGACTTGGAGGCACTACTTATATGGGGTCAAAAGTATTATATATACCGACCACAAAAGTCTTCAACACATATTTAATCAGAAACAACTGAATATGAGGCAGCGTAGGTGGATTGAATTATTGAATGATTATGACTTTGAGATTCGTTACCACCCGGGGAAGGCAAATGTGGTAGCCGATGCCTTGAGCAGGAAGGACAGAGAACCCATCCGAGTAAAATCTATGAATATAATGATTCATAATAACCTTACTACTCAAATAAAGGAGGCGCAACAAGGAGTTTTAAAAGAGGGAAATTTAAAGAATGAAATATCCAAAGGATCGGAGAAGCATCTTAATATTCGGGAAGACGGAACCCGGTATAGGGCTGAAAGGATTTGGGTACCAAAATTTGGAGATATGAGAGAAATGGTACTTAGAGAAGCTCATAAAACCAGATACTCAATACATCCTGGAACGGGGAAGATGTACAAGGATCTCAAGAAACATTTTTGGTGGCCGGGTATGAAAGCCGATGTTGCTAAATACGTAGGAGAATGTTTGACGTGTTCTAAGGTCAAAGCTGAGCATCAGAAACCATCAGGTCTACTTCAACAACCCGAAATCCCGGAATGGAAATGGGAAAACATTACCATGGATTTTATCACTAAATTGCCAAGGACTGCAAGTGGTTTTGATACTATTTGGGTAATAGTTGATCGTCTCACCAAATCAGCACACTTCCTGCCAATAAGAGAAGATGACAAGATGGAGAAGTTAGCACGACTGTATTTGAAGGAAGTCGTCTCCAGACATGGAATACCAATCTCTATTATCTCTGATAGGGATGGCAGATTTATTTCAAGATTCTGGCAGACATTACAGCAAGCATTAGGAACTCGTCTAGACATGAGTACTGCCTATCATCCACAAACTGATGGGCAGAGCGAAAGGACGATACAAACGCTTGAAAACATGCTACGAGCATGTGTTATTGATTTCGGAAACAGTTGGGATCGACATCTACCGTTAGCAGAATTTTCCTACAACAACAGCTACCATTCAAGCATTGAGATGGCGCCGTTTGAAGCACTTTATGGTAGAAAGTACAGGTCTCCGATTTGTTGGAGTGAAGTGGGGGATAGACAGATTACGGGTCCGGAGATTATACAAGAAACTACCGAGAAGATCATCCAAATTCAACAACGGTTGAAAACCGCCCAAAGTCGACAAAAGAGCTACGCTGACATTAAAAGAAAAGATATAGAATTTGAAATTGGAGAGATGGTCATGCTTAAAGTTGCACCTTGGAAAGGCGTTGTTCGATTTGGTAAACGAGGGAAATTAAATCCAAGGTATATTGGACCATTCAAGATTATTGATCGTGTCGGACCAGTAGCTTACCGACTTGAGTTACCTCAACAACTCGCGGCTGTACATAACACTTTCCACGTCTCGAATTTGAAGAAATGTTTTGCTAAAGAAGATCTCACTATTCCGTTAGATGAAATCCAAATCAACGAAAAACTCCAATTCATCGAAGAACCCGTCGAAATAATGGATCGTGAGGTTAAAAGACTTAAGCAAAACAAGATACCAATTGTTAAGGTTCGATGGAATGCTCGTAGAGGACCCGAGTTCACCATATTCAAACTTTGGTTGAATATGGTGAACTCGGGTCCTCTACGAGCATTCCATCGAACCTTAACAATTGGTATCTTGTTTTGCTTAAGTCTTTTAACCTCACGATCCATTATTTCGACGGGTTCTTCGATGAATTGGAGTTTTTCGTTGATTTGGATTTCATCTAACGGAATAGTGAGATCTTCTTTAGCAAAAAATTTCTTCAAATTCGAGACGTGGAAAGTGTTATGTACAGCCGCGAGTTGTTGAGGTAACTCAAGTCGGTAAGCTACTGGTCCGACACGATCAATAATCTTGAATGGTCCAATATACCTTGGATTTAATTTCCCTCGTTTACCAAATCGAACAACGCCTTTCCAAGGTGCAACTTTAAGCATGACCATCTCTCCAATTTCAAATTCTATATCTTTTCTTTTAATGTCAGCGTAGCTCTTTTGTCGACTTTGGGCGGTTTTCAACCGTTGTTGAATTTGGATGATCTTCTCGGTAGTTTCTTGTATAATCTCCGGACCCGTAATCTGTCTATCCCCCACTTCACTCCAACAAATCGGAGACCTGCACTTTCTACCATAAAGTGCTTCAAACGGCGCCATCTCAATGCTTGAATGGTAGCTGTTGTTGTAGGAAAATTCTGCTAACGGTAGATGTCGATCCCAACTGTTTCCGAAATCAATAACACATGCTCGTAGCATGTCTTCAAGCGTTTGTATCGTCCTTTCGCTCTGCCCATCAGTTTGTGGATGATAGGCAGTACTCATGTCTAGACGAGTTCCTAATGCTTGCTGTAATGTCTGCCAGAATCTTGAAATAAATCTGCCATCCCTATCAGAGATAATAGAGATTGGTATTCCATGTCTGGAGACGACTTCCTTCAAATACAGTCGTGCTAACTTCTCCATCTTGTCATCTTCTCTTATTGGCAGGAAGTGTGCTGATTTGGTGAGACGATCAACTATTACCCAAATAGTATCAAAACCACTTGCAGTCCTTGGCAATTTAGTGATAAAATCCATGGTAATGTTTTCCCATTTCCATTCCGGGATTTCGGGTTGTTGAAGTAGACCTGATGGCTTCTGATGCTCAGCTTTGACCTTAGAACACGTCAAACATTCTCCTACGTATTTAGCAACATCGGCTTTCATACCCGGCCACCAAAAATGTTTCTTGAGATCCTTGTACATCTTCCCCGTTCCAGGATGTATTGAGTATCTGGTTTTATGAGCTTCTCTAAGTACCATTTCTCTCATATCTCCAAATTTTGGTACCCAAATCCTTTCAGCCCTATACCGGGTTCCATCTTCCCGAATATTAAGATGCTTCTCCGATCCTTTGGGTATTTCATTCTTTAAATTTCCCTCTTTTAAAACTCCTTGTTGCGCCTCCTTTATTTGAATAGTAAGGTTATTATGAATCATTATATTCATAGATTTTACTCGAATGGGTTCTCTGTCCTTCCTGCTCAAGGCATCGGCTACCACATTTGCCTTCCCCGGGTGGTAACGAATCTCAAAGTCATAATCATTCAATAATTCAATCCACCTACGCTGCCTCATATTCAGTTGTTTCTGATTAAATATGTGTTGAAGACTTTTGTGGTCGGTATATATAATACTTTTGACCCCATATAAGTAGTGCCTCCAAGTCTTTAATGCAAAAACAACCGCGCCTAATTCCAAATCATGCGTCGTATAATTTTGTTCGTGAATCTTCAATTGTCTAGACGCATAAGCAATCACCTTCGTTCGTTGCATTAATACACAACCGAGACCTTGCTTTGATGCGTCACAATAAATCACAAAATCATCATTCCCTTCAGGCAATGACAATATAGGTGCCGTAGTTAGCTTTTTCTTCAATAACTGAAACGCTTTCTCTTGTTCATCATTCCATTCAAATTTCTTCCCTTTATGCGTTAATGCAGTCAAGGGTTTTGCTATTCTGGAAAAGTCTTGGATGAACCTTCTGTAGTAACCAGCTAGTCCTAAAAACTGGCGTATGTGTTTCGGAGTTTTCGGGGTTTCCCACTTTTCAACAGTTTCTATCTTTGCCGGATCCACCTTAATACCTTCTTTGTTCACTATGTGACCGAGGAATTGAACTTCTTCCAACCAAAATGCACACTTTGAAAACTTAGCGTACAATTCTTCCTTCCTCAATACTTCTAACACCTTTCTCAAATGTTCACCGTGTTCATGGTCATTCTTTGAGTAAATAAGTATGTCATCAATGAAAACAATGACAAACTTGTCAAGGTATGGTCCACACACTCGGTTCATAAGGTCCATGAACACAGCTGGTGCATTAGTTAAACCAAACGGCATGACCATAAACTCGTAATGACCGTAACGTGTTCTGAAAGCAGTCTTTGGAATATCATCTTCTTTCACCCGCATTTGATAATACCCGGAACGTAAGTCAATCTTTGAATAAACAGACGAGCCTTGTAGTTGATCAAATAAGTCGTCGATTCTCGGTAGTGGGTAGCGGTTCTTGATGGTAAGTTTGTTCAACTCTCGGTAGTCGATACACAACCTGAATGTACCATCTTTCTTCTTGACAAACAAAACAGGAGCTCCCCACGGTGATGTGCTTGGTCGAATGAAACCACGCTCTAAAAGTTCTTGTAATTAGCTTTGCAGTTCTTTCATCTCGCTGGATGCGAGTCTGTAAGGAGCACGAGCTATTGGTGCAGCTCCTGGTACAAGATCTATTTGAAATTCAACGGATCGATGTGGGGGTAATCCCGGTAATTCTTTCGGTAATACATCGGGAAATTCTTTTGCGACGGGAACATCATTGATGCTCTTTTCTTCAGTTTGTACTTTCTCGACGTGTGCTAGAACAGCATAGCAACCTTTTCTTATTAGTTTTTGTGCCTTCAAATTACTAATAAGATGTAGCTTCGTGTTGCCCTTTTCTCCGTACACCATTAAGGGTTTTCCTTTTTCTCGTATAATGCGAATTGCATTTTTGTAACAGACGATCTCTGCTTTCACTTCTTTCAACCAGTCCATACCGATTATCACATCAAAACTCCCTAACTCTACTGGTATCAAATCAATCTTAAATGTTTCGCTAACCAGTTTAATTTCCCGATTCCGACATATATTATCTGCTGAAATTAATTTACCATTTGCTAATTCGAGTAAAAATTTACTATCCAAAGGCGTCAATGGACAACTTAATTTAGCACAAAAATCTCTACTCATATAGCTTCTATCCGCACCCGAATCAAATAAAACGTAAGCAGATTTATTGTCAATAAGAAACGTACCCGTAACAAGCTCCGGGTCTTCCTGTGCCTCTGCCGCATTAATATTGAAAACTCTTCCGCGGCCTTGTCCATTCGTGTTCTCCTGGTTCGGGCAATTTCTAATAATGTGGCCCGGTTTTCCACATTTATAACAAACTACATTGGCATAACTTGCTCCGACACTACTTGCTCCGCCATTACTCGTTCCGACACCATTTGTTCCTTTCGTTCTATTAACCCCTGGTCCGTAGACCTCACACTTTGCCGCGCTATGACCATTTCTTTTACACTTGTTGCAAAATTTGGTGCAGAACCCCGAGTGATTCTTTTCACACCTTTGGCATAGCTACTTCTGATTATTGTTGTTGTTGCGGTTATTATTATTGTTGGGATGATTGTTGTAGTTGCTGTTGTTGTTGTTGTTGTTGTTGTTGTTGTTGTTGTTGGGCCGTTTGTTGTAGTTGCGATTGATGTTGCGATTGTTGGGATAATTGTTGCGATTATTGTTGTAATTACTGTTGTTGTTGTATTGGTGATTCTTATCACCGTTTTCCTCCCACTTTCTTTTGACTTGCTTCACATTGGCCTCTTCAGCAGTCTGTTCTTTAATTCTTTCTTCAATCTGGTTCACTAGTTTGTGAGCCATTCTACATGCCTGTTGTATGGAGGCGGGCTCGTGTGAACTTATATCTTCTTGGATTCTTTCCGGTAATCCTTTCACAAACGCGTCGATCTTCTCTTCCTCATCTTCGAATGCTCCCGGACACAATAGGCACAATTCTGTGAATCGTCTTTCGTACGTGGTAATATCAAATCCTTGGGTTCGTAACCCTCTAAGTTCTGTCTTGAGCTTATTGACCTCGGTTCTGGGACGGTACTTCTCGTTCATCAAGTGCTTGAATGCTGATCACGGTAGTGCGTACGCATCGTCTTGTCCCACTTGCTCTAGATAGGTATTCCACCATGTTAACGGTGTGTCGAGTAGTCGGTGCCATTTCCTTCAAAATAGTCAAATGGAACAAGTTAATCATACAGAATATTAAGAGTAGTTAATAGTATTTCGTAGCATAATCAGAACTGGATGGAGCATATTGATGAATACTTTAAAATATGAGTTGAGGGGGAAAGAATAGAAGGTGATGAAACATGACTAGGAACTTAGAAATCAACAGATTTAACTCACACAATGGCGGAATAAGTGAATCAAACCCTCTAGTGAATAGGTTAAGTTTTTTTTTTTTTTTTAATTTAGTCAAACCACAACTAAATCAAGTGTGATTAGATCAACACCTAGAGCTATTATTCACCACCTGGGTGATTTGGACTGAAAGAGAATCGGAGGAGCTCACCAGATCTGAGTGTGTGTAATAAATGAGAGGCTTAACCTAAAAATGAAGAATATAAGACTTTATATACCCCTGCTATTGACTCACCTGTACGATTCATCCATCACACGTACGAGTTGGCTTCATTAGCCGTACGGGTGATCACTCACTCGTGTCTTCTCATTTAGGTTGTAATTGTGACTTAGCTCAGCATCAACCGTGCGTATGAGCCTGTTAGCCGTACTAGTGAGGCTTCACTCGTACGTCTGACTAAGTCTAACATAGTCAAACATCCAAATCTCGTTCCTGCAGTTCCTGTAATCACATACAAACACGGATAGGATAATAACGAGCAATCATGGTGGCCTGTAAACTGTTATACCTGCAATGGACGTGGGTAGATGTCTAGGAACTTGCATAAAATACATCAACAGAAGGTGTGAGTTGTAAGGAAACGAAGGAGGTGAATTTATAAGAAAATCTCCGACAGAACAATTAAAATGGACGATCGCATTTAAAGCGGATCCTAATTCTCTTGATTACCGGAGAGTCAAATCTTATTAAGAAGATTTTCTTCAAATCCCTTGAAATCTGGGAATCAATCATATCTACATCAAATGATAAGATGAATCTACACTTACTCATTTCACTCTTCTATGTTAGCTTCATTCGTACTCTTCATATAAATGGATTGTTTATCCAAATTATTCGCTGATGATAAAACTCTAATTTTCAGCCCGTATGCATCATGAAAACATACTTATAATCATTCATGACCTTTCCACTCAAATTTCGGGACGAAATTTCTTTAACGGGTAGGTACTGTGACAACCCGGAAATTTTCAACCAAATTTAAACTTTAATCTTTATATGTTTCCTACACGATAAGCAATATTTGTTAAGTTAAATTTCAAGAATTTTAAACTATGTTCATACATTCATTCAACCTCGACCAAGTTCCAACGATTCACGAACCATTAAACGAATATGATTATATATGTATATGTGTATATATATTATAACTTGAAACGAAAACAAAATATTAGATTAAATACTTTATATGATTGTATCTGTTTCAAAATGTTTATCAATGGAATTAGAAGATAAGATCAAATGATTGAATTATCAGATATATTGAATTATGATTACAAGTCTCTGTTGAAAGGCCCACGTTGATTTGAGAAATCTTTCCATTTTAACAATATTCGAGAAATGGTAAAGTGATTTATAAATAAGAACAAATTGTCAATCATTGAGAACTAGACAAAGGATAGTGGAAGATTGAATCTCATAAAGACTCGATTGATCTATTTAGTTTCAAACGTACAAAAACGTTTTCAGTTTAAAAAGAACTTTATTATTAAAATGTATATAACTTTTATAAATATCTAGAACCACTTTTGACAACTCACTACTTAATTAGTATGATAAAGATAAAGATAACGATATTTATATTTTATTTTATTAAATATATATAACGATTTAAATTAATATTATATATATTTATACGCGTATTATACGTACATAGTTTTATACTTTTACTATACTTAAACTTTACCTTTACTTTATTTTTACTTTACTTTAACTTTAATAATTCACTTTAATAATTCATACTTTAATAATTCACTTTAATAATTCATACTTTAATAATTCACTTTAATAATTCATACTTTAATAATTCACTTTAATAATTCACTTTAATAATTCAAAAATCTATTATAAATAGAATTCAATAGGTTTCATTATTTCATAGAAACTTGAAAATATTTTTCTCTAAACTCTCTCAATCGATTTACATATATGTATTACTCCATATTATTTCAAGATATTATTAGTATACATAAAATATTACGACGGAGTGCTGTCCGAGTGGTTTCGAAATTGTTTTTCGAGTAGGATAGGATTAAGGAAATTATGGGTTATAACTATGGAGGTGATTGAGTATGGTTCATGGGTATGCTCGTGAGGTCAATATAGTGTTTATCATTTCCGTTGCATCTACGTACCTTTCCTGCAATATTGAATCTCAATATTGATACGTGAGTACTCATAATTTAACTTTTACATACTAATAGTGTATCCCTGACTAGTGCTCGAGTATTTAGGATTATGCATGCTTGTACTTTTGATATTGCCCTTAGACAGGTTAGGTTGAATCTTGAATTAGTTACACTTGCGGTTGAGAGAAGGTATAAGATATGCATGTCCTTGGAAAGCTAGTGAAAAATTAAGAACTTTTCCTTTAGATATCGAATGGTTTCGATGAACGGATTAGAAGTTATAATCAATTGAATTTTCGATATTTTTATTAAAAATGATTATTATTATCGTCGTTTTTATCGTCGTTCTAGTTTTATCTTATTATTATGATTATTATTATCTTTATCAATAAAAGAGATTTATCATTAAAAATTGTATTTTTTTTTATTATTACTATCGTTATTATCGTTAAAGTTATAATTAGTATTATTATTATTATTATCCAATTATTATTATTATTATTATTATTATTATTATTATTATTATTATTATTATTATCATTATTATTATTATTATTATTAGTATTATTATTATTATTATTATTATCATCATTTTTAATATATATATATATATATATCATTATTTAAAAATGGTTATTGTTATTGTTATTATTATTATTATTACTATATTATCATTAAGATAATTATTAGTATTATTGTTAATAATGTTATAGTAACTATCATTATTAATATTAGTGTAATAAAAATAAATATTTGTAACACCTAATTATTTTGATTACTATTATTATCATTATTATGAACACGATATAAAAGACGATTAAAAGCTATTAAACGAAACGATTAGGAAATAATGAGTAAGAGTATCATGATGAAATTAAAATATTATAAAATATTGATTTAGATAAAATTATCGTTCTTATTATTTTTATCATTACTATTATTATTAAAAGTATCGTTAGTATTAAAACTATCATTTTAACAAAAATTATCATTTTAATAGAAATGTCATTGTTACTATAAAATATCATTATTATTATTATTTTAAATAGAATTATTATTTTAAAGATAATATTAAAAATTATCGTAAATGTTAAAGTTATCATAATTAGAATTATCGTTTTATCATAATGTCATCTTAGTGATTATAAATATTGATATTTTTATAATAATAATTATTATTACAAAATAATACAACTTTTACTTACTATCATTATGGATATTATTTTATCAAATAAATATGTGATACAAAATATTTTACTACGTGTAATAACTTAGTTTAATAATACCTATCATATTATCTTTATGATATTAAATGAACCCTATAAATTTTATTACTTAATATATATAAAAGTATATTTTATTATATAAATTTAATATAAAATTTTATTTATTAATAAATAAATTATATTATTTACTCTAATAAATCTTTTAAAAAAATATTTAAAAATATAAAACGACGATATTTAAACTATATATTAATCATGTATAGATTTTTGGAAATTATTTTGAGTCAAATTTACTTTTGTTGACTTTTGTATATTAGTCTCGAGCATTAGGATTGTGGTACACTATGACTTGACCTAATTTGTTAGACAAATATTGACCAACACATAAATATATATAATTAATTTAGGTTCATGAATCCGAGGCCAACCATGCACTTGTTCAATGATGTTATATGTATTTTTACTACGAAATACAGTATGGTGAGTTTCATTTGCCCTTTTACCCTTTATATTTTTGGGACTGAGAATACATGCGCTTTTATAAATGTTTGACGAAATAGACACAAGTAATTGAAACAACATTCTATGGTTGAATTATCGAAATCGAATATGCCCCTTTTTATTAAAGTCTGGTAATCTAAGAATTAGGGAACAGACACCCTAATTGACGCGAATCCTAAAGATAGATCTATTGGGCCTAACAAACCCCATCCAAAGTACCGGATGCTTTAGTACTTCGAAATTTATATCATGTCCGAAGGAGGATCCCGGAATGATAGGGGATATTCTTATATGTATTTAGTTAATGTCGGTTACCAGGTGTTCACCATATGAATGATTATTTTTGTCTCTATGCATGGGACGTATATTTATGAGAACTGGAAATGAAATTCTTGTGGTCTATTAAAATGATGGAAATAAATGATTATGATAAACTAATGAACTCACCAACCTTTTGGTTGACACTTTAAAGCATGTTTATTCTCAGGTGTTAAAGAAATATTCCGCTGTGCATTTGCTCATTTTAAAGATATTACTTGGAGTCTTTCATAGCATATTTCGAAGAACGTTGCATTCGAGTCATTGAGTTCATCAAAGATTATTATTAAATCAATTTATAGTTGGATAGTGGATATTATGAAATGGTATGCATGCCTGTCAATTTTCGATGTAAAAAAAGTTTGTCTTTTAAAAACGAATGCAATGTTTGTAAAATGTATCATATAGAGGTCAAAGAGCAACTGAAATGTCCCGTTCTTATTGATTAAAAACGTTCCATATTAATTGATTTCGTTGCGAGGTTTTGACCTCTATATGAGACGTTTTTCAAAGACTGCATTCATTTTTAAAACAAACCATAACCTTTATTTCATAAATAAAGGTTTAAAAAGCTTTACGTAGATTATCAAATAATGATAATCTAAACTATCCTGTTTCACATGACCATTACATAATGGTTTACAATACAAATATGTTACATCGAAATCAGTTTCTTGAATGCAGTTTTTACACAATATCATACAAACATGGACTCCAAATCTTGTCCTTATTTTAGTATGCAACAGCGGAAGCTCTTAATAATCACCTGAGAATAAACATGCTTAAAACGTCAACAAAAATGTTGGTGAGTTATAGGTTTAACCTATATATATCAAATCGTAACAATAGACCACAAGATTTCATATTTCAATACACATCCCATACATAGAGATAAAAATCATTCATATGGTGAACACCTGGTAACCGACATTAACAAGATGCATATATAAGAATATCCCCATCATTCCGGGAGACCCTTCGGATATGATATAAATTTCGAAGTACTAAAGCATCCGGTACTTTGGATGGGGTTTGTTAAGCCCAATAGATCTATCTTTAGGATTCGCGTCAATTAGGGTGTCTGTTCCCTAATTCTAAGATTACCAGACTTAATAAAAAGGGGCATATTCGATTTCGATAATTCAACCATAGAATGTAGTTTCACGTACTTGTGTCTATTTTTTAAATCATTTATAAAACCTGCATGTATTCTCATCCCAAAAATATTAGATTTTAAAAGTGGGACTATAACTCACCTTCACAGATTTTTACTTCGTCGGGAAGTAAGACTTGGCCACTGGTTGATTCACGAACCTATAACAATATATACATATATATCAAAGTATGTTCAAAATATATGTATAACACTTTTAATATATTTTGATGTTTTAAGTTTATTAAGTCAGCTGTCCTCGTTAGTAACCTACAACTAGTTGTCCACAGTTAGATGTACAGAAATAAATCGATAAATATTATCTTGAATCAATCCACGACCCAGTGTATACGTATCTCAGTATTGATCACAACTCAAACTATATATATTTTGGAATCAACCTCAACCCTGTATAGCTAACTCCAACATTCACATATAGAGTGTCTATGGTTGTTCCGAAATATATATAGATGTGTCGACATGATAGGTCGAAACATTGTATACGTGTCTATGGTATCTCAAGATTACATAATATACAATACAAGTTGATTAAGTTATGGTTGGAATAGATTTGTTACCAATTTTCACGTAGCTAAAATGAGAAAAATTATCCAATCTTGTTTTACCCATAACTTCTTCATTTTAAATCCGTTTTGAGTGAATCAAATTGCTATGGTTTCATATTGAACTCTATTTTATGAATCTAAACAGAAAAGTATAGGTTTATAGTCGGAAAAATAAGTTACAAGTCGAAATTGTAAAGGTAGTCATTTCAGTCGAAAGAACGACGTCTAGATGACCATTTTAGAAAACATACTTCCACTTTGAGTTTAACCATAATTTTTGGATATAGTTTCATATTCATAATAAAAATTATTTTCTAAGAATAACAACTTTTAAATCAAAGTTTATCATAGTTTTTAATTAACTAACCCAAAACAGCCCGCGGTGTTACTACGACGGCGTAAATCCGGTTTTACGGTGTTTTTCGTGTTTCCAGGTTTTAAATCATTAAGTTAGCATATCATATAGATATAGAACATGTATTTAGTTGATTTTAAAAGTCAAGTTAGAAGGATTAACTTTTGTTTGCGAGCAAGTTTAGAATTAACTAAACTATGTTCTAGTGATTACAAGTTTAAACCTTCGAATAAGATAGCTTTATATGTATGAATCGAATGATGTTATGAACATCATTGCTACCTTAAGTTCCTTGGATAAACCTACTGGAAAGGAGAAAAATGGATCTAGCTTCAATGGATCCTTGGATGGCTCGAAGTTCTTGAAGCAAAATCATGACACGAAAACAAGTTCAAGTAAGATCATCACTTGAAATAAGATTGTTATAGTTATAGAAATTGAACCAAAGTTTGAATATGATTATTACCTTGTATTATAATGATAACCTACTGTAAGAAACAAAGATTTCTTGAGGTTGGATGATCACCTTACAAGATTGGAAGTGAGCTAGCAAACTTGAAAGTATTCTTGATTTTATGAAACTAGAACTTTTGGAATTTATGAAGAACACTTAGAACTTGAAGATAGAACTTGAGAGAGATCAATTAGATGAAGAAAATTGAAGAATGAAAGTGTTTGTAGGTGTTTTTGGTCGTTGGTGTATGGATTAGATATAAAGGATATGTAATTTTGTTTTCATGTAAATAAGTCATGAATGATTACTCATATTTTTGTAATTTTATGAGATATTTCATGCTAGTTGAAAAATGATGGTTCCCACATGTGTTAGGTGACTCACATGGGCTGCTAAGAGCTGATCATTGGAGTGTATATACCAATAGTACATACATCTAAAAGCTGTGTATTGTACGAGTACGAATACGGGTGCATACGAGTAGAATTGTTGATGAAACTGAACGAGGATGTAATTGTAAGCATTTTTGTTAAGTAGAAGTATTTTGATAAGTGTATTGAAGTCTTTCAAAAGTGTATGAATACATATTAAAACACTACATGTATATACATTTTAACTGAGTCGTTAAGTCATCGTTAGTCGTTACATGTAAATGTTGTTTTGAAACCTTTAGGTTAACGATCTTGTTAAATGTTGTTAACCCAATGTTTATAATATCAAAAGAGATTTTAAATTATTATATTATCATGATATTATGATGTACGAATATCTCTTAATATGATATATATACATTAAATGTCGTTACAACGATAATCGTTACATATATGTCTCGTTTCAAAATCATTAAGTTA
Source organism: Rutidosis leptorrhynchoides (assembly GCF_046630445.1). Classification (NCBI taxonomy): domain Eukaryota; kingdom Viridiplantae; phylum Streptophyta; class Magnoliopsida; order Asterales; family Asteraceae; genus Rutidosis; species Rutidosis leptorrhynchoides. Next base: position 323,200,386 of record NC_092336.1, on the reverse strand, counting down.
GTAGTCTTGTTTTTACATATGTAGTTCATTGTTGATATACTTAATGATATGTTTACTTATCATAATATCATGTTAACTATATATATAACCATATATATGTCATCATATAGTTTTTACAAGTTTTAACGTTCGTGAATCACCGGTCAACTTGGGTGGTCAATTGTCTATATGAAACATATTTCAATCAATCAAGTCTTAACAAGTTTGATTTCTTAACATGTTGGAAACATTTAATCATGTAAATATCAATCTCAATTAATATATATATAAACATGGAAAAGTTCGGGTCACTACAGTACCTACCCGTTAAATAAATTTCGTCCCGAAATTTTAAGCTGTTGAAGGTGTTGACGAATCTTCTGGAAATAGATGCGGACCAGGGTTAACGCAGGTGTTGAAGCTGTTGAAGGTGTTAACGCAGCGAAGTGTGAGGTCTACGGACCAGGGGTTAATAGAACGAAAGGAACAAATGGTGTCGTAACGAGTAATGGCGGAGCAAGTAGTGTCGGAGCAAGTTATGCCAATGTAGTTTGTTATAAATGTGGAAAACCGGGCCACATTATTAGAAATTGCCCGAACCAGGAGAACACGAATGGATAAGGCCGCGGAAGAGTTTTCAATATTAATGCGGCAGAGGCACAGGAAGACCCGGAGCTTGTTACGGGTACGTTTCTTATTGACAATAAATCTGCTTACATTTTATTTGATTCGGGTGCGGATAGAAGCTATATGAGTAGAGATTTTTGTGCTAAATTAAGTTGTCCATTGACGCCTTTGGATAGTAAATTTTTACTCGAATTAGCAAATGGTAAATTAATTTTAGCAGATAATATATGTCGGAATCGAGAAATTAAACTGGTTAGCGAAACATTTAAGATTGATTTGATACCAGTAGAGTTAGGGAGTTTTGATGTGATAATCGGTATGGACTGGTTGAAAGAAGTGAAAGCAGAGATCGTTTGTTACAAAAATGCAATTCGCATTATACGAGAAAAAGGAAAACCCTTAATGGTGTACGGAGAAAAGGGCAACACGAAGCTACATCTTATTAGTAATTTGAAGGCACAAAAACTAATAAGAAAAGGTTGCTATGCTGTTCTAGCACACGTCGAGAAAGTACAAACTGAAGAAAAGAGCATCAATGATGTTCCCATTGCAAAAGAATTTCCCGATGTATTTTCGAAAGAATTACCGGGATTACCCCCACATCGATCCGTTGAATTTCAAATAGATCTTGTACCAGGAGCTGCACCAATAGCTCGTGCTCCTTACGGACTCGCACCCAGCGAGATGAAAGAACTGCAAAGCCAATTACAAGAACTTTTAGAGCGTGGTTTCATTCTACCAAGCACATCACCGTGGGGAGCTCCTGTTTTGTTTGTCAAGAAGAAAGATGGTACATTCAGGTTGTGTATCGACTACCGAGAGTTGAACAAACTTACCATCAAGAACCGCTACCCACTACCGAGAATCGACGACTTATTTGATCAACTACAAGGCTCATCTGTTTATTCAAAGATTGACTTACGTTCCGGGTATCATCAAATGCGGGTGAAAGAAGATGATATTCCAAAGACTGCTTTCAGAACACGTTACGGTCATTACGAGTTTATGGTCATGCCGTTTGGTTTAACTAATGCACCAGCTGTGTTCATGGACCTTATGAACCGAGTGTGTGGACCATACCTTGACAAGTTTGTCATTGTTTTCATTGATGACATACTTATTTACTCAAAGAATGACCAAGAACACGGTGAACATTTGAGAAAGGTGTTAAAAGTATTGAGGAAGGAAGAATTGTACGCTAAGTTTTCAAAGTGTGCATTTTGGTTGGAAGAAGTTCAATTCCTCGGTCACATAGTGAACAAAGAAGGTATTAAGGTGGATCCGGCAAAGATAGAAACTGTTGAAAAGTGGGAAACCCCGAAAACTCCGAAACACATACGCCAGTTTTTAGGACTAGCTGGTTACTACAGAAGGTTCATCCAAGATTTTTCCAGAATAGTAAAACCCTTGACTGCATTAACGCATAAAGGGAAGAAATTTGAATGGAATGATGAACAAGAGAAAGCGTTTCAGTTATTGAAGAAAAAGCTAACTACGGCACCTATATTGTCATTGCCTGAAGGGAATGATGATTTTGTGATTTATTGTGACGCATCAAAGCAAGGTCTCGGTTGTGTATTAATGCAACGAATGAAGGTGATTGCTTATGCGTCTAGACAATTGAAGATTCACGAACAAAATTATACGACGCATGATTTGGAATTAGGAGCGGTTGTTTTTGCATTAAAGACTTGGAGGCACTACTTATATGGGGTCAAAAGTATTATATATACCGACCACAAAAGTCTTCAACACATATTTAATCAGAAACAACTGAATATGAGGCAGCGTAGGTGGATTGAATTGTTGAATGATTACGACTTTGAGATTCGTTACCACCCGGGGAAGGCAAATGTGGTAGCCGATGCCTTGAGCAGGAAGGACAGAGAACCCATTCGAGTAAAATCTATGAATATAATGATTCATAATAACCTTACTACTCAAATAAAGGAGGCGCAACAAGGAGTTTTAAAAGAGGGAAATTTAAAGGATGAAATACCCAAAGGATCGGAGAAGCATCTTAATATTCGGAAAGACGGAACCCGGTATAGGGCTGAAAGGATTTGGGTACCAAAATTTGGAGATATGAGAAAAATGGTACTTAGAGAAGCTCATAAAACCAGATACTCAATACATCCTGGAACGGGGAAGATGTACAAGGATCTCAAGAAACATTTTTGGTGGCCGGGTATGAAAGCCGATGTTGCTAAATACGTAGGAGAATGTTTGACGTGTTCTAAGGTCAAAGCTGAGCATCAGAAACCATCAGGTCTACTTCAACAACCCGAAATCCCGGAATGGAAATGGGAAAACATTACCATGGATTTCATCACTAAATTGCCAAGGACTGCAAGTGGTTTTGATACTATTTGGGTAATAGTTGATCGTCTCACCAAATCAGCACACTTCCTGCCAATAAGAGAAGATGACAAGATGGAGAAGTTAGCACGACTGTATTTGAAGGAAGTCGTCTCCAGACATGGAATACCAATCTCTATTATCTCTGATAGGGATGGTAGATTTATTTCAAGATTCTGGCAGACATTACAGCAAGCATTAGGAACTCGTCTAGACATGAGTACTGCCTATCATCCACAAACTGATGGGCAAAGCGAAAGGACGATACAAACGCTTGAAGACATGCTACGAGCATGTGTTATTGATTTCGGAAACAGTTGGGATCGACATCTACCGTTAGCAGAATTTTCCTACAACAACAGCTACCATTCAAGCATTGAGATGGCGCCGTTTGAAGCACTTTATGGTAGAAAGTGTAGGTCTCCGATTTGTTGGAGTGAAGTGGGGGATAGACAGATTACGGGTCCGGAGATTATACAAGAAACTACCGAGAAGATCATCCAAATTCAACAACGGTTGAAAACCGCCCAAAGTCGACAAAAGAGCTACGCTGACATTAAAAGAAAAGATATAGAATTTGAAATTGGAGAGATGGTCATGCTTAAAGTTGCACCTTGGAAAGGCGTTGTTCGATTTGGTAAACGAGGGAAATTAAATCCAAGGTATATTGGACCATTCAAGATTATTGATCGTGTCAGACCAGTAGCTTACCGACTTGATTTACCTCAACAACTCGCGGCTGTACATAACACTTTCCACGTCTCGAATTTGAAGAAATGTTTTGCTAAAGAAGATCTCACTATTCTGTTAGATGAAATCCAAATCAACGAAAAACTTCAATTCATCGAAGAACCCGTCGAAATAATGGATCGTGAGGTTAAAAGACTTAAGCAAAACAATATACCAATTGTTAAGGTTCGATGGAATGCTCGTAGAGGACCCGAGTTCACTGGGAGCGTGAAGATCAGATGAAGAAGAAATACCCGCATCTATTTCCAGAAGATTCGTCAACACCTTCAACAGCTTAAAATTTCGGGACGAAATTTATTTAACGGGTAGGTACTGTAGTGACCCGAACTTTTCCATGTTTATATATATTAATTGAGATTGATATTTACATGATTAAATGTTTCCAACATGTTAAGCAATCAAACTTGTTAAGACTTGATTAATTGAAATATGTTTCATATAGACAATTGACCACCCAAGTTGACCGGTGATTCACGAACGTTAAAACTTGTAAAAACTATACGATGACATATATATGGTTATATATATAGTTAACATGTTTTTATTATAAGTATGTATCTCATTAGGTATTTTAACAATGAGTTATATACATAAAAATGAGACTATTAATTTAAGAAACTCGAAAACGATATATATAACGATTAGCGTTATAACAACGTCTTACTAGGTACATATGAATCATATTAAGATATTGATACACTTGGTTAATTATGTTAAATGATAAGTAAATATATTATTACGTGTATTAACAATGAAATACATATGTAAAAATAAGACTACTAACTTAATGATTTCGAAACGAGACATATATGTAACGATTATCATTGTAACGACATTTAACTGTATATACATCATACTAAGATATATTATATATCATAATATCATGATAATATAATAATTTAACATCTCATTTGTTATAATAAACAATGGGTTAACAACATTCAACAAGATCGTTAACCTAAAGGTTTCAAAACAACATTTACATGTAACGACTAACGATGACTTAACGACTCAGTTAAAATGTATATACATGTAGTGTTTTAATATGTATTCATACACTTTTGAAAGACTTCAAAACACTTATCAAAATACTTCTACTTAACAAAAATGCTTACAATTACATCCTCGTTCAGTTTCATCAACAATTCTACTCGTATGCACCCGTATTCGTACTCGTACAATACACAGCTTTTAGATGTATGTACTATTGGTATATACACTCCAATGATCAGCTCTTAGCAGCCCATGTGAGTCACCTAACACACGTGGGAACCATCATTTGGCAACTAGCATGAAATATCTCATAAAATTACAAAAATATGAGTAATCATTTATGACTTATTTACATGAAAACAAAATTACATATCCTTTATATCTAATCCATACACCAACGACCAAAAACACCTACAAACACTTTCATTCTTCAATTTTCTTCATCTAATTGATCTCTCTCAAGTTCTATCTTCAAGTTCTAAGTGTTCTTCATATATTTTACAAGTTCTAGTTACATAAAATCAAGAATACTTTCAAGTTTGCTAGCTCACTTCCAATCTTGTAAGGTGATCATCCAACCTCAAGAAATCTTTGTTTCTTATAGTAGGTTATCATTCTAATACAAGGTAATAATCATATTCAAACTTTGGTTCAATTTTTATAACTATAACAATCTTATTTCAAGTGATGATCTTACTTGAACTTGTTTTCGTGTCATGATTCTGCTTCAAGAACTTCGAGCCATCCAAGGATCCGTTAAAGCTAGATCCAATTTTCTCTTTTCTAGTAGGTTTATCCAAGGAACTTAAGGTAGTAATGATGTTCATAACATCATTCGATTCATACATATAAAGCTATCTTATTCGAAGGTTTAAACTTGTAATCACTAGAACATAGTTTAGTTAATTCTAAACTTGTTCGCAAACAAAAGTTAATCCTTCTAACTTGACTTTTAAAATCAACTAAACAAATGTTCTATATCTATATGATATGCTAACTTAATGATTTAAAACCTGGAAACACGAAAAACACCGTAAAACCGGATTTACGCCGTCGTAGTAACACCGCGGGCTGTTTTGGGTTAGTTAATTAAAAACTATGATAAACTTTGATTTAAAAGTTGTTATTCTGAGAAAATGATTTTTATTATAAACATGAAACTATATCCAAAAATTATGGTTTAACTCAAAGTGGAAGTATGTTTTCTAAAATGGTCATCTAGACGTCGTTCTTTCGACTGAAATGACTACCTTTACAAAAACGACTTGTAACTTATTTTTCTGACTATAAACCTATACTTTTTCTGTTTAGATTCATAAAATAGAGTTCAATATGAAACCATAGCAATTTGATTCACTCAAAACGGATTTAAAATGAAGAAGTTATGGGTAAAACAAGATTGGATAATTTTTCTCATTTTAGCTACGTGAAAATTGGTAACAAATCTATTCCAACCATAACTTAATCAACTTGTATTGTATATTATGTAATCTTGAGATACCATAGACACGTATACAATGTTTCAACCTATCATGTCGACACATCTATATATATTTCGGAACAACCATAGACACTCTATATGTGAATGTTGGAGTTAGCTATACAGGGTTGAGGTTGATTCCAAAATATATATAGTTTGAGTTGTGATCAATACTGAGATACGTATACACTGGGTCGTGGATTGATTCAAGATAATATTTATCGATTTATTTCTGTACATCTAACTGTGGACAACTAGTTATAGGTTACTAACGAGGACAGCTGACTTAATAAACTTAAAACATCAAAATATATTAAAAGTGTTGTAAATATATTTTGAACATACTTTGATATATATGTATATATTGTTATAGGTTCGTGAATCAACCAGTGGCCAAGTCTTACTTCCCGACGAAGTAAAAATCTGTGAAAGTGAGTTATAGTCCCACTTTTAAAATCTAATATTTTTGGGATGAGAATACATGCAGGTTTTATAAATGATTTACAAAATAGACACAAGTACGTGAAACTACATTCTATGGTTGAATTATCGAAATCGAATATGCCCCTTTTTATTAAGTCTGGTAATCTAAGAATTAGGGAACAGACACCCTAATTGACGCGAATCCTAAAGATAGATTTAGCGGGCCCAACAAGCCCCATCCAAAGTACCGGATGCTTTAGTACTTCGAAATTTATATCATATCCGAAGGGTGTCCCGGAATGATGGGGATATTCTTATATATGCATCTTGTTAATGTCGGTTACCAGGTGTTCACCATATGAATGATTTTTATCTCTATGTATGGGATGTATATTGAAATATGAAATCTTGTGGTCTATTATTATGATTTGATATATATAGGTTAAACCTATAACTCACCAACATTTTTGTTGACGTTTTAAGCATGTTTATTCTCAGGTGATTATTAAGAGCTTCCGCTGTCGCATACTTAAATAAGGACGAGATTTGGAGTCCATGCTTGTATGATATTGTGTAAAAACTGCATTCAAGAAACTTATTTTGTTGTAACATATTTGTATTGTAAACCATTATGTTATGGTCGTGTGTAAACAGGATATTTTAGATTATCATTATTTGATAATCTACATAAAGCTTTTTAAACCTTTATTGATGAAATAAAGGTTATGGTTTGTTTTAAAATGAATGCAGTCTTTGAAAAACGTCTCATATAGAGGTCAAAACCTCGCAACGAAATCAATTAATATGGAACGTTTTTAATCAATAAGAACGGGATTAAAGTGAGTTTCATTTGCTCCCTTTTTAAATGCTTTTGCAATATATATTTTTGGGACTGAGAATACATGCGCTTGTTTTATAAATGATTTACAAAATAGACACAAGTACTCGAAACTACATTCTATGGTTAGATTATCTAAATCGAATATGCCCCTTTTAGCTTGGTAGCCTAAGAATTAGGGAAATGACCCCTAATTGACACGAATCCTAAAGATTGATCTATGGACCTTGACACGTCCCATTCGAATTACGAATGCTTTAGTACTTCGATTATCATGTCCGATGAGAGTCCCGGAATGATGGGGATATTCTTATATATGCATCTTGTTAATGTCGGTTACCAGGTGTTCACCATATGAATGATTTTTATCTCTATGTATGGGATGTGTATTGAAATATGAAATCTTGTGGTCTATTGTTACGATTTGATATATATAGGTTAAACCTATAACTCACCAACATTTCTGTTGACGTTTTAAGCATGTTTATTCTCAGGTGATTATTAAGAGCTTCCGCTGTTGCATACTAAAATAAGGACAAGATTTGGAGTCCATGTTTGTATGATATTGTGTAAAAACTGCATTCAAGAAACTGATTTCGATGTAACATATTTGTATTGTAAACCATTATGTAATGGTCGTGTGAAACAGGATATTTTAGATTATCATTATTTGATAATCTACGTAAAGCTTTTTAAACCTTTATTTATGAAATAAAGGTTATGGTTTGTTTTAAAAATGAATGCAGTCTTTGAAAAACGTCTCATATACTGAAATGTCCCGTTCTTATTGATAAAAAACGTTCCATATTAATTGATTTCGTTGCGAGGTTTTGACCTCTATATGAGACGTTTTTCAAAGACTGCATTCATTTTTAAAACAAACCATAACCTTTATTTCATCAATAAAGGTTTAAAAAGCTTTACGTAGATTATCAAATAATGATAATCTAAAATATCCTGTTTACACACGACCATTACATAATGGTTTATAATACAAATATGTTACAACAAAATAAGTTTCTTGAATGCAGTTTTTACACAATATCATACAAGCATGGACTCCAAATCTCGTCCTTATTTAAGTATGCGACAGCGGAAGCTCTTAATAATCACCTGAGAATAAACATGCTTAAAACGTCAACAAAAATGTTGGTGAGTTATAGGTTTAACCTATATATATCAAATCATAATAATAGACCACAAGATTTCATATTTCAATACACATCCCATACATAGAGATAAAAATCATTCGTATGGTGAACACCTGGTAACCGACATTAACAAGATGCATATATAAGAATATCCCCATCATTCCGGGACACCCTTCGGATATGATATAAATTTCGAAGTACTAAAGCATCCGGTACTTTGGATGGGGCTTGTTGGGCCCGATAGATCTATCTTTAGGATTCGCGTCAATTAGGGTGTCTGTTCCCTAATTCTTAGATTACCAGACTTAATAAAAAGGGGCATATTCGATTTCGATAATTCAACCATAGAATGTAGTTTCACGTACTTGTGTCTATTTTGTAAATCATTTATAAAACCTGCATGTATTCTCATCCCAAAAATATTAGATTTTAAAAGTGGGACTATAACTCACTTTCACAGATTTTTACTTCGTCGGGAAGTAAGACTTGGCCACTGGTTGATTCACGAACCTATAACAATATATACATATATATCAAAGTATGTTCAAAATATATTTACAACACTTTTAATATATTTTGATGTTTTAAGTTTATTAAGTCAGCTGTCCTCGTTAGTAACCTACAACTAGTTGTCCACAGTTAGATGTACAGAAATAAATCAATAAATATTATCTTGAATCAATCCACGACCCAGTGTATACGTATCTCAGTATTGATCACAACTCAAACTATATATATTTTGGAATCAACCGCAACCCTGTATAGCTAACTCCAACATTCACATATAGAGTGTCTATGGTTGTTCCGAAATATATATAGATGTGTCGACATGATAGGTAGAAACATTGTATACGTGTCTATGGTATCTCAAGATTACATAATATACAATACAAGTTGATTAAGTTATGGTTGGAATAGATTTGTTACTAATTTTCACGTAGCTAAAATGAGAAAAATTATCCAATCTTGTTTTACCCATAACTTCTTCATTTTAAATCCGTTTTGAGTGAATCAAATTGCTATGGTTTCATATTGAACTCTATTTTATGAATCTAAACAGAAAAGTATAGGTTTATAGTCGAAAAAATAAGTTACAAGTCGCTTTTGTAAAGGTATTCATTTCAGTCGAAAGAACGACGTCTAGATGACCATTTTAGAAAACATACTTTCACTTTGAGTTTAACCATAATTTTTGGATATAGTTTCATGTTCATAATAAAAATAATTTTCTCAGAATAACAACTTTTAAATCAAAGTTTATCATAGTTTTTAATTAACTAACCCAAAACAGCCCGCGGTGTTACTACGACGGCGTAAATCCGGTTTTACGGTGTTTTTCGTGTTTCCAGGTTTTAAATCATTAAGTTAGCATATCATATAGATATAGAACATGTGTTTAGTTGATTTTAAAAGTCAAGTTAGAAGGATTAACTTTTGTTTGCGAACAAGTTTAGAATTAACTAAACTATGTTCTAGTGATTACAAGTTTAAACCTTCGAATAAGATAGTTTTATATGTATGAATCGAATGATGTTATGAACATCATTACTACCTTAAGTTCCTTGGATAAACCTACTGGAAAAGAGAAAAATGGATCTAGCTTCAATGGATCCTTGGATGGCTCGAAGTTCTTGAAGCAAAATCATGACACGAAAACAAGTTCAAGTAAGATCATCACTTGAAATAAGATTGTTATAGTTATAGAAATTGAACCAAAGTTTGAATATGATTATTACCTTGTATTAGAATGATAAACTACTGTAAGAAACAAAGATTTCTTGAGGTTGGATGATCACCTTACAAGATTGGAAGTGAGCTAGCAAACTTGAAAGTATTCTTGATTTTATGTAACTAGAACTTGTAGAATTTATGAAGAACACTTAGAACTTGAAGATAGAACTTGAGAGAGATCAATTAGATGAAGAAAATTGAAGAATGAAAGTGTTTGTAGGTGTTTTTGGTCGTTGGTGTATGGATTAGATATAAAGGATATGTAATTTTGTTTTCATGTAAATAAGTCATGAATGATTACTCATATTTTTGTAATTTTATGAGATATTTCATGCTAGTTGCCAAATGATGGTTCCCACATATGTTAGGTGACTCACATTGGCTGCTAAGAGCTGATCATTGGAGTGTATATACCAATAGTACATACATCTAAAAGCTGTGTATTGTACGAGTACGAATACGGGTGCATACGAGTAGAATTGTTGATGAAACTGAACGAGGATGTAATTGTAAGCATTTTTGTTAAGTAGAAGTATTTTGATAAGTGTATTGGAGTCTTTCAAAAGTGTATAAATACATATTAAAACACTACATGTATATACATTTTAACTGAGTCGTTAAGTCATCGTTAGTCGTTACATGTAAGTGTTGTTTTGAAACCTTTAGGTTAACGATCTTGTTGAATGTTGTTAACCCATTGTTTATTATAAAAAATGAGATGTTAAATTATTATATTATCATGATATTATGATATATAATATATCTTAGTATGATGTATATACAGTTAAATGTCGTTACAACGATAATCGTTACATATATGTCTCGTTTCGAAATCATTAAGTTAGTAGTCTTATTTTTACATATGTATTTCATTGTTAATACACTTAATAATATATTTACTTATCATTTAACATAATTAACCAAGTGTATCAATATCTTAATATGATTCATATGTACCTAGTAAGACGTTGTTATAACGATAATCGTTATATATATCGTTTTCGAGTTTCTTAAATTAATAGTCTCATTTTTATGTATATAACTCATTGTTAAAATACCTAATGAGATACATACTTATAATAAAAACATGTTACCTCAACAATTTGAGAAATAGAATATCAATAAAGACATAGAATTATTAGAATGATTTGTGTATTTATTATGGTTAGCGAAACATTATTAGTCTAGACACGTCTTTAGAATGCTATACAATTCTTAACATATAAATTATAGTCCCAAAAATATAAAGGGTAAAAGGGCAAATGAAACTCACCATACTGTATTTCGTAGTAAAAATACATATAACATCATTGAACAAGTGCATGGTTGGCCTCGGATTCATGAACCTAAATTAATTATATATATTTATGTGTTGGTCAATATTTGTCTAACAAATTAGGTCAAGTCATAGTGTACCACAATCCTAATGCTCGAGACTAATATGCAAAAGTCAACAAAAGTAAATTTGACTCAAAATAATTTCCAAAAATCTATACATGATTAATATATAGTTTAAATATCGTCGTTTTATATTTTTAAATATTTTTTTAAAAGATTTATTAGAGTAAATAATATAATTTATTTATTAATAAATAAAATTTTATATTAAATTTATATAATAAAATATACTTTTATATATATTAAGTAATAAAATTTATAGGGTTCATTTAATATCATAAAGATAATATGATAGGTATTATTAAACTAAGTTATTACACGTAGTAAAATATTTTGTATCACATATTTATTTGATAAAATAATATCCATAATGATAGTAAGTAAAAGTTGTATTATTTTGTAATAATAATTATTATTATAAAAATATCAATATTTATAATCACTAAGATGACATTATGATAAAACGATAATTCTAATTATGATAACTTTAATATTTACGATAATTTTTAATATTATCTTTAAAATAATAATTCTATTTAAAATAATAATAATAATGATATTTTATAGTAACAATGACATTTCTATTAAAATGATAATTTTTGTTAAAATGATAGTTTTAATACTAACGATACTTTTAATAATAATAGTAATGATAAAAATAATAAGAACGATAATTTTATCTAAATCAATATTTTATAATATTTTCATTTCATCATGATACTCTTACTCATTATTTCCTAATCGTTTCGTTTAATAGCTTTTAATCGTCTTTTATATCGTGTTCATAATAATGATAATAATAGTAATCAAAATAATTAGGTGTTACAAATATTTATTTTTATTACACTAATATTAATAATGATAGTTACTATAACATTATTAACAATAATACTAATAATTATCTTAATGATAATATAGTAATAATAATAATAATAACAATAACAATAACCATTTTTAAATAATGATATATATATATATATATATATATATTAAAAATGATAATAATAATAATAATAATACTAATAATAATAATAATAATAATAATAATAATAATAATAATAATAATAATAATAATAATAATAATAATAATTGGATAATAATAATAATACTAATTATAACTTTAACGATAATAACGATAGTAATAATAAAAAAAATACAATTTTTAATGATAAATCTCTTTTATTGATAAAGATAATAATAATCATAATAATAAGATAAAACTAGAACGACGATAATAATAATCATTTTTAATAAAAATATCGAAAATTCAATTGATTATAACTTCTAATCCGTTCATCGAAACCATTCGATATCTAAAGGAAAAGTTCTTAATTTTTCGCTAGCTTTCCAAGGACATGCATATCTTATACCTTCTCTCAACCGCAAGTGTAACTAATTCAAGATTCAACCTAACCTGTCTAAGGGCAATATCAAAAGTACAAGCATGCATAATCCTAAATACTCGAGCACTAGTCAGGGATACACTATTAGTATGTAAAAGTTAAATTATGAGTACTCACGTATCAATATTGAGATTCAATATTGCAGGAAAGGTACGTAGATGCAACGGAAATGATAAACACTATATTGACCTCACGAGCATACCCATGAACCATACTCAATCACCTCCATAGTTATAACCCATAATTTCCTTAATCCTATCCTATTCGAAAAACAATTTCGAAACCACTCGGACAGCACTCCGTCGTAATATTTTATGTATACTAATAATATCTTGAAATAATATGGAGTAATACATATATGTAAATCGATTGAGAGAGTTTAGAGAAAAATATTTTCAAGTTTCTATGAAATAATGAAACCTATTGAATTCTATTTATAATAGATTTTTGAATTATTAAAGTGAATTATTAAAGTATGAATTATTAAAGTAAATTATTAAAGTATGAATTATTAAAGTGAATTATTAAAGTATGAATTATTAAAGTGAATTATTAAAGTATGAATTATTAAAGTGAATTATTAAAGTTAAAGTAAAGTAAAAATAAAGTAAAGGTAAAGTTTAAGTATAGTAAAAGTATAAAACTATGTACGTATAATACGCATATAAATATATATAATATTAATTTAAATCGTTATATATATTTAATAAAATAAAATATAAATATCGTTATCTTTATCTTTATCATACTAATTAAGTAGTGAGTTGTCAAAAGTGGTTCTAGATATTTATAAAAGTTATATACATTTTAATAATAAAGTTCTTTTTAAACTGAAAACTTTTTTGTACGTTTGAAACTAAATAGATCAATCGAGTCTTTATGAGATTCAATCTTCCACTATCCTTTGTCTAGTTCTCAATGATTGACAATTTGTTCTTATTTATAAATCACTTTACCATTTCTCGAATATTGTTAAAATGGAAAGATTTCTCAAATCAACGTGGGCCTTTCAACAGAGACTTGTAATCATAATTCAATATATCTTATAATTCAATCATTTGATCTTATCTTCTAATTCCATTGATAAACATTTTGAAACAGATACAATCATATAAAGTATTTAATCTAATATTTTGTTTTCGTTTCAAGTTATAATATATATACACATATACATATATAATCATATTCGTTTAATGGTTCGTGAATCGTTGGAACTTGGTCGAGGTTGAATGAATGTATGAACATAGTTTAAAATTCTTGAAATTTAACTTAACAAATATTGCTTATCGTGTCAGAAACATATAAAGATTAAAGTTTAAATTTGGTTGAAAATTTCCGGGTTGTCACAGTACCTACCCGTTAAAGAAATTTCGTCCCGAAATTTGAGTGGAAAGGTCGTGAATGATTATAAGTATGTTTTCATGATGCATACGGGCTGAAAATTAGAGTTTTATCATCAGCGAATAATTTGGATAAACAATCCATTTATATGAAGAGTACGAATGAAGCTAACATAGAAGAGTGAAATGAGTAAGTGTAGATTCATCTTATCATTTGATGTAGATATGATTGATTCCCAGATTTCAAGGGATTTGAAGAAAATCTTCTTAATAAGATTTGACTCTCCGGTAATCAAGAGAATTAGGATCCGCTTTAAATGCGATCGTCCATTTTAATTGTTCTGTCGGAGATTTTCTTATAAATTCACCTCCTTCGTTTCCTTACAACTCACACCTTCTGTTGATGTATTTTATGCAAGTTTCTAGACATCTACCCACGTCCATTGCAGGTATAACAGTTTACAGGCCACCATGATTGCTCGTTATTATCCTATCCGTGTTTGTATATGATTACAGGAACTGCAGGAACGAGATTTGGATGTTTGACTATGTTAGACTTAGTCAGACGTACGAGTGAAGCCTCACTAGTACAGCTGATAGGCTCATACGCACGGTTGATGCTGAGCTAAGTCACAATTACAACCTAAATGAGAAGACACGAGTGAGTGATCACCCGTACGGCTAATGAAGCCAACTCGTACGTGTGATGGATGAATCGTACAGGTGAGTCAATAGCAGGGGTATATAAAGTCTTATATTCTTCATTTTTAGGTTAAGCCTCTCATTTATTACACACACTCAGATCTGGTGAGCTCCTCCGATTCTCTTTCAGTCCAAATCACCCAGGTGGTGAATAATAGCTCTAGGTGTTGATCTAATCACACTTGATTTAGTTGTGGTTTGACTAAATTAAAAAAAAAAAAAAAACTTAACCTATTCACTAGAGGGTTTGATTCACTTATTCCGCCATTGTGTGAGTTAAATCTGTTGATTTCTAAGTTCCTAGTCATGTTTCATCACCTTCTATTCTTTCCCCCTCAACTCATATTTTAAAGTATTCATCAATATGCTCCATCCAGTTCTGATTCTCGATATACTTCTAACTTTCATATCGGTCATTCTTCTTTTTCATCTACCGCCGGAAGAATCTATTTACTTCTACTATACTCTTGGGTTTATAGTGTTTCTAGTTCTCCCGTGTCTTTATATTGCTATATGCATCGATATATATGGTTAATAATTTCTGGTTTGTCGTTGGGCTTTATATGTTCCCTTATATTTCAAAGTCTCTGCTTATGTCTTCTATAATCATTATCATTCACAGTTAATGCTCTCTTTTATTTGCTGCAATTTATACCCCAATTTCTATTTCGTAGTTTTGTCCTTTTGTTTCTTCTTCTTGCGATTAAGTACCGCTTGTAATGGTCCAGAATTCACAGATATGAATTTCGAAATGAACATTGTTAATGTTTTAGGAAGGAAATTGTGATGGCACGATCTTGACTTGTCAAATTACTAGAATACCTTGGAAAAGGCCGAATCATCAAGAAATATTTTCTTGATATTTTAGAGGTTAAATAGAATACAAGAGTCGTATAACATGGCACATGATGATGTTATGATCTGTGAATCATCACGTTCCATTTAGAAGCTCAGCATGACTTACTGTAATATAATCACATTGATCAAGTGTCATTATATTATACTAATTCATGCTTCAGTTCCCAACACTACTTCAAAATATTCCTATTTTAAACTTGAATGTTTCAGAATTTAGAAACTAAAATAGTTTCGTTTATGATGTAATACAGATAGCGCGAAGAGGTAAATGATTTCAAATAAGAAAAATTAGGAAAATATCTTCAGAAATATGGAGGATATTTATAATGAAAGGTATGATGATATTTTAGAATTTCTAATATTAGAGGATGATGAAGAATATTGTCCGCAGGGGTTTAGAGTCAGGAGCAAGGTATTCATTAATGACTTCAGTAGGTACTGAATCATTTGGATCCTTTGAAGTCAGATTCAGTCTTTGTAATTTGTCCACAGCCTCCTTCCTACTTTGCTCAATCCATTTTCCAGTTCCAAAACTTCTCTTTTTCTGCGCTTTGCCAGCACACTTCATCATTATCATCCAGATTTTACCGTTTAAAGTCGTTTATAGTTTTTTTGCTGCTTCATCAGCATTTTTTTCTTTCGGAGAACCAATTCGTAGTTCGGAGTGTTTTTCATAAACTTCACATTCAAATTAAGTCCAGAAGATAGACGTTATATATACACATATAACTGTTGGCGTAGACATGCTGCGAGATTTCAAAATACTGATTGCTAATTCTCAATGATTCGTATGGCAATTCTCATTACAAGATGCGAATGAGTAAATGATGGGGTTTCAATGAATAATTATAATGACTTTTTTTTTGGAGAGGCTAAAGTCAAAGGGTAATGAAGTTGTTGGTACATCTGCTAATAATGTGGTGGAATGTAAAAGGTTCTCTGGTAACGATGGTGTATATCTCAAGGTTATAATAAGGTTAGTCTGACTGAAAAGTCGAAGTTGACTTGCTGGAGCTGTGACAAAACTGGCTACTTTGAATTGGAGTCTCAAAGTTATTTTTGCTAATAAATGCCAAAGAATCTGACGCGGATACGTTGTTTAAACTTTTACTTTGGTTTCAAGAGTTTTTCGGGTACATAACTGTGGGTAACATGTGGTTGGATCATCATCTCGATTGCTCATCATTCGAAGTGTCTTCAGAAATTTTCGAAGGGTTTGAACACAGATTGTAATCGTTAACAAACATTTGATGTTCTAACACAGTTTTGAAGTCAAAATATAGCTTGTGAAAGATGTAAGGATCTAAGAGTGATGATTTTGGTCATATCTCAAGTTGAATTTTGAGATTTCAAAATCAGAATATGTAATTAAATTTTGAATGAGTATGGTTGTTTTGATTTCTATAAAAGAATGTATATTGTTGTGAAAGTAGAGATTATAATGGATGATTTGCTGAATCAGATTCGAAGAATGTAACATATTAATTGTGAATTTATATATCTCTCGGGTATTACCTACTCGTTAAAAAAATTTCACAATTAATATTTTGTACAAAAGAATTTTATTACAGGTCTTTATGAAAATATATATATATGTATATTTTCTTCAGATGTAATATAGATTTAATGAGTTAATGTTAAATTAAACTCATTTGATTTACGGTTGAAACTAGAATTGAATAATCCCTAAAGGCTTTAAAAAGTACATAACTTTTACGCAGTATTTCTTTAATGACATTTAAATTATGAATCAATACTTCGTTATTTGTTGATGTATGATGTTCGTTTCGTGGAATTCTTGTGAATTTCGCAAAGTACGAATGATGTTATCTGAAATGTTTCGGGTACATCGATGATGAAAGTGTAAAATCAAATATATACTTGATTTATTATGAATTGGAATTTGTTGAATTGCGACAGAGATTGTAGTTAACGCTGGTTAAGTTGCGGCCGAAGGACGTACATTATTGCATATTTGTAATATGAATTAACCGAGTAGTTAAGATTCACACACAATAGCTTAGCATGGAAAGATTTATTTCAATATATATATATATATATATATATATATATATATATATATATATATATATATATATATATATATATATATATATATATATATATATATATATATATATATATATATAATATACATATAATTTCTTCAGAGGGAATGAGTTAATTCTTCATAACTCGTTGTTACAATATACACGTTATTGATTCGTAATGATGTCTACAGTGATTCTTGAACTGACGGAGTTTGTGATGTTATCTGTGTTGTTGATTCGGATGTTGACTGTACTGACGATGCTGGTAACGCTGACGGTACTGTTGATGCTATTGGTAAAGCAAGTTTAGCTTGTTAATCACACACCATTTTTGTCAGGGTTTCTACTCTTCCTTCTATCATTTTGGTTCGCTTAACTGATTTATGGTTAGGGCTAGATTAGATAATCTCTAAGACTTTAGAGATTACATAATCGCCGCGGAATGTTTCTCCAATGAAGTTATGAATTAATACTTCATCAGTTATTGTTGTTGGTACTCCTTGGTATCTATGGTGCGTATGACGTTGATGCTCGTGGGACAGATTGTGAAGTTGAGGTTTACGACGCGGTTGTGGTTGGAGGTGGTAATGGTACTATTGGCGTTGATGATGGTGGTACTGGTTATGCTGCTGATGATGCTGCAGGTGTTTGTAATCTCTGCACCATATTCTCCAAAGCCACTACCCGAGCGCGAAGCTCGTTGACTTCTTCTATTACACCGGGGTGATTGTCGGTTTGGATGAGTGGATAAATAAAATCTAAAATTTGATGTAATATATAATCGTGACGAGATACTCTGGAAATGAGCGAGAAAATGGTGTTTCGGACAGGTTCGCCGGTAAGTGCTTCAGGTTCTTCGTCAAGAGGGCAATGTGGTGGATGGAAGGGATCACCTTCTTCTTGTCTCCAATGATTGAGGAGGCTACGAACCCATCCCCAATTCATCCAGAATAGGTGATGACTGATTGGTTGATCCATTCCGGTCACATTGCTTTCGGAGCTTGAGTGAGATTCCATTTCGGAATCCGAGTGACTTGAACTAACAACGAATTCCATTTCGTACGATTTGATAAAGGATTTTTCGATATAAAATGATTTTTCTGGCTATCGGGTGATATTCTATTTACATAGGATATCTATATATATAGATCAAAAGATTTCGTAGATTACGGAGGAATTTGCGGGATATGTCTGGCAAAGTTTAAAGTAATAGATACGATAAGATATGATTATCACCAACGACCAAAAACACCTACAAACACTTTCATTCTTCAATTTTCTTCATCTAATTGATCTCTCTCAAGTTCTATCTTCAAGTTCTAAGTGTTCTTCATAAATTCTACAAGTTCTAGTTACATAAAATCAAGAATACTTTCAAGTTTGCTAGCTCACTTCCAATCTTGTAAGGTGATCATCCAACCTCAAGAAATCTTTGTTTCTTACAGTAGGTTATCATTCTAATACAAGGTAATAATCATATTCAAACTTTGGTTCAATTTCTATAACTATAACAATCTTATTTCAAGTGATGATCTTACTTGAACTTATTTTCGTGTCATGATTTTGCTTCAAGAACTTCGAGCCATCCAAGGATCCATTGAAGCTAGATCCATTTTTCTCTTTTCCAGTAGGTTTATCCAAGGAACTTAAGGTAGTAATGATATTCATAACATCATTCGATTCATACATATAAACCTATCTTATTCGAAGGTTTAAACTTGTAATCACTAGAACATAGTTTAGTTAATTCTAAACTTGTTCGCAAACAAAAGTTAATCCTTCTAACTTGACTTTTAAAATCAACTAAACACATGTTCTATATCTATATGATATGCTAACTTAATGATTTAAAACCTGGAAACACGAAAAACACCGTAAAACCGGATTTACGCCGTCGTAGTAACACCGCGGGCTGTTTTGGGTTAGTTAATTAAAAACTATGATAAACTTTGATTTAAAAGTTGTTATTCTGAGAAAATGATTTTTATTATGAACATGAAACTATATCCAAAAATTATGGTTAAACTCAAAGTGAAAGTATGTTTTCTAAAATGGTCATCTAGACGTCGTTCTTTCGACTGAAATGACTACCTTTACAAAAGCGACTTGTAACTTATTTTTTCGACTATAAAACTATACTTTTCTGTTTAGATTCATAAAATAGAGTTCAATATGAAACCATAGCAATTTGATTCACTCAAAACGGATTTAAAATGAAGAAGTTATGGGTAAAACAAGATTGGATAATTTTTCTCATTTTAGCTACGTGAAAATTAGTAACAAATCTATTCCAACCATAACTTAATCAACTTGTATTGTATATTATGTAATCTTGAGATACCATAGACACGTATACAATGTTTCGACCTATCATGTCGACACATCTATATATATTTCGGAACAACCATAGACACTCTATATGTGAATGTTGGAGTTAGCTATACAGGGTTGAGGCTGTTGAAGGTGTTGATGAATCTTCTGGAAATAGATGCGGGTATTTCTTCTTTATCTGATCTTCACGCTCCCAGGTGAACTCGGGTCCTCTACGAGCATTCCATCGAACCTTAACAATTGGTATCTTGTTTTGCTTAAGTCTTTTAACCTCACGATCCATTATTTCGACGGGCTCTTCGATGAATTGGAGTTTTTCGTTGATTTGGATTTCATCTAACGGAATAGTGAGATCTTCTTTAGCAAAACATTTCTTCAAATTCGAGACGTGGAAAGTGTTATGTACAGCCGCGAGTTGTTGAGGTAACTCAAGTCGGTAAGCTACTGGTCCGACACGATCAATAATCTTGAATGGTCCAATATACCTTGGATTTAATTTCCCTCGTTTACCAAATCGAACAACGCCTTTCCAAGGTGCAACTTTAAGCATGACCATCTCTCCAATTTCAAATTCTATATCTTTTCTTTTAATGTCAGCGTAGCTCTTTTGTCGACTTTGGGCGATTTTCAACCGTTGTTGAATTTGGATGATCTTCTCGGTAGTTTCTTGTATAATCTCCGGACCCGTAATCTGTCTATCCCCCACTTCACTCCAACAAATCGGAGACCTGCACTTTCTACCATAAAGTGCTTCAAATGGCGCCATCTCAATGCTTGAATGGTAGCTGTTGTTGTAGGAAAATTCTGCTAACGGTAGATGTCGATCCCAACTGTTTCCGAAATTAATAACACATGCTCGTAGCATGTCTTCAAGCGTTTGTATCGTCCTTTCGCTCTGCCCATCAGTTTGTGGATGATAGGCAGTACTCATGTCTAGACGAGTTCCTAATGCTTGCTGTAATGTCTGCCAGAATCTTGAAATAAATCTGCCATCCCTATCAGAGATAATAGAGATTGGTATTCCATGTCTGGAGACGACTTCCTTCAAATACAGTCGTGCTAACTTCTCCATCTTGTGATCTTCTCTTATTGGCAGGAAGTGTGCTGATTTGGTGAGACGATCAACTATTACCCAAATAGTATCAAAACCACTTGCAGTCCTTGGCAATTTAGTGATAAAATCCATGGTAATGTTTTCCCATTTCCATTCTGGGATTTCGGGTTGTTGAAGTAGACCTGATGGTTTTTGATGCTCAACTTTAACCTTAGAACACGTCAAACATTCTCCTACGTATTTAGCAACATCGGCTTTCATACCCGGCCACCAAAAATGTTTCTTGAGATCCTTGTACATCTTCCCCGTTCCAGGATGTATTGGGTATCTAGTTTTATGAGCTTCTCTAAGTACCATTTCTCTCATATCTCTAAATTTTGGTACCCAAATCCTTTCAGCCCTATACCGGGTTCCGTCTTCCCGAATATTAAGATGCTTCTCCGATCCTTTGGGTATTTCATCCTTTAAATTTCTCTCTATTAAAACTCCTTGTTGCGCCTCCTTTATTTGAGTAGTAAGGTTAATATGAATCATTATATTCATAGATTTTACTCGAATGGGTTCTCTGTCCTTCCTGCTCAAGGCATCAGCTACCACATTTGCCTTCCCCGGGTGGTAACGAATCTCAAAGTCGTAATCATTCAATAATTCAATCCACCTACGCTGCCTCATATTCAGTTGTTTCTGATTAAATATATGTTGAAGACTTTTGTGGTTGGTATATATAATACTTTTGACCCCATATAAGTAATGCCTCCAAGTCTTTAATGCAAAAACAACCGCGCCTAATTCCAAATCATGCGTCGTATAATTTTGTTCGTGAATCTTCAATTGTCTAGACGCATAAGCAATCACCTTCGTTCGTTGCATTAATACACAACCGAGACCTTGCTTTGATGCGTCACAATAAATCACAAAATCATCATTCCCTTCAGGCAATGACAATATAGGTGCCGTAGTTAGCTTTTTCTTCAATAACTGAAACGTTTTCTCTTGTTCATCCTTCCATTCAAATTTCTTCCCTTTATGCGTTAATGCAGTCAAGGGTTTTGCTATTCTGAAAAAGTCTTGGATGAACCTTCTGTAGTAACCAGCTAGTCCTAAAAACTGGCGTATGTGTTTCGGAGTTTTCGGGGTTTCCCACTTTTCAACAGTTTCTATCTTTGCCGGATCCACCTTAATACCTTCTTTGTTCACTATGTGACCGAGGAATTGAACTTCTTCCAACCAAAATGCACACTTTGAAAACTTAGCGTACAATTCTTCCTTCCTCAATACTTCTAACACCTTTCTCAAATGTTCACCGTGTTCTTGGTCATTCTTTGAGTAAATAAGTATGTCATCAATGAAAACAATGACGAACTTGTCAATCGAACCTTAACAATTGGTATCTTGTTTTGCTTAAGTCTTTTAACCTCACGATCCATTATTTCGACGGGTTCTTCGATGAATTGAAGTTTTTCGTTGATTTGGATTTCATCTAACGGAATAGTGAGATCTTCTTTAGCAAAACATTTCTTCAAATTCTAGACGTGTTATCGGAAATTTTCAACCAAATTTAAACTTTAATCTTTATATGTTTCCGACACGATAAGCAATATTTGTTAAGTTAAATTTCAAAAATTTTAAACTATGTTCATACATTCATTCAACCTCGACCAAGTTCCAACGATTCACGAACCATTAAACGAATATGATTATATATGTATATGTGTATATATATTATAACTTGAAACGAAAACAAAGTATTAGATTAAATACTTTATATGATTGTATCTGTTTCAAAATGTTTATCAATGGAATTAGAAGATAAGATCAAATGATTGAATTATCAGATATATTGAATTATGATTACAAGTCTCTGTTGAAAGGCCCACGTTGATTTGAGAAATCTTTCCATTTTAACAATATTCGAGAAATGGTAAAGTGATTTATAAATAAGAACAAATTGTCAATCATTGAGAACTAGACAAAGGATAGTGGAAGATTGAATCTCATAAAGACTCGATTGATCTATTTAGTTTCAAACGTACAAAAACGTTTTCAGTTTAAAAAGAACCTTATTATTAAAATGTATATAACTTTTATAAATATCTAGAACTACTTTTGACAACTCACTACTTAATTAGTATGATAAAGATAAAGATAACGATATTTATATTTTATTTTATTAAATATATATAACGATTTAAATTAATATTATATATATTTATACGCGTATTATACGTACATAGTTTTATACTTTTACTATACTTAAACTTTACCTTTACTGTATTTTTACTTTACTTTAACTTTAATAATTCACTTTAATAATTCATACTTTAATAATTCACTTTAATAATTCATACTTTAATAATTCACTTTAATAATTCATACTTTAATAATTCACTTTAATAATTCATACTTTAATAATTCACTTTAATAATTCAAAAATCTATTATAAATAGAATTCAATATGTTTCATTATTTCATAGAAACTTGAAAATATTTTTCTCTAAACTCTCTCAATCGATTTACATATATGTATTACTCCATATTATTTCAAGATATTATTAGTATACATAAAATATTACGACGGAGTGCTGTCCGAGTGGTTTCGAAATTGTTTTTCGAGTAGGATAGGATTAAGAAAATTATGGGTTATAACTATGGAGGTGATTGAGTATGGTTCATGGGTATGCTCGTGAGGTCAATATAGTGTTTATCATTTCCGTTGCATCTACGTACCTTTCCTGCAATATTGAATCTCAATATTGATACGTGAGTACTCATAATTTAACTTTTACATACTAATAGTGTATCCCTGACTAGTGCTCGAGTATTTAGGATTATGCATGCTTGTACTTTTGATATTGCCCTTAGACAGGTTAGGTTGAATCTTGAATTAGTTACACTTGCGGTTGAGAGAAGGTATAAGATATGCATGTCCTTGGAAAGCTAGCGAAAAATTAAGAACTTTTCCTTTAGATATCGAATGGTTTCGATGAACGGATTAGAAGTTATAATCAATTGAATTTTCGATATTTTTATTAAAAATGATTATTATTATCGTCGTTTTTATCGTCGTTCTAGTTTTATCTTATTATTATGATTATTATTATCTTCATCAATAAAAGAGATTATCATTAAAAATTGTATTTTTTTTATTATTACTATCGTTATTATCGTTAAAGTTTTAATTAGTATTATTATTATTATTATCCAATTATTATTATTATTATTATTATTATTATTATTATTATTATTATTATTATTATTATTATTATTATTATTATTAGTATTATTATTATTATTATTATTATCATTTTTAATATATATATATATATCATTATTTAAAAATGGTTATTGTTATTGTTATTATTATTATTATTACTATATTATCATTAAGATAATTATTAGTATTATTGTTAATAATGTTATAGTAACTATCATTATTAATATTAGTGTAATAAAAATAAATATTTGTAACACCTAATTATTTTGATTACTATTATTATCATTATTATGAATACGATATAAAAGACGATTAAAAGCTATTAAACGAAACGATTAGGAAATAATGAGTAAGAGTATCATGATGAAATTAAAATATTATAAAATATTTATTTAGATAAAATTATCGTTCTTATTATTTTTATCATTACTATTATTATTAAAAGTATCGTTAGTATTAAAACTATCATTTTAACAAAAATTATCATTTTAATAGAAATGTCATTGTTACTATAAAATATCATTATTATTATTATTTTAAATAGAATTATTATTTTAAAGATAATATTAAAAATTATCGTAAATATTAAAGTTATCATAATTAGAATTATCGTTTTATCATAATGTCATCTTAGTGATTATAAATATTGATATTTTTATAATAATAATTATTATTACAAAATAATACAACTTTTACTTACTATCATTATGAATATTATTTTATCAAATAAATATGTGATACAAAATATTTTACTACGTGTAATAACTTAGTTTAATAATACCTATCATATTATCTTTATGATATTAAATGAACCCTATAAATTTTATTACTTAATATATATAAAAGTATATTTTATTATATAAATTTAATATAAAATTTTATTTATTAATAAATAAATTATATTATTTACTCTAATAAATCATTTAAAAAAAATATTTAAAAATATAAAACGACGATATTTAAACTATATATTAATCATGTATAGATTTTTGGAAATTATTTTGAGTCAAATTTACTTTTGTTGACTTTTGCATATTAGTCTCGAGCATTAGGATTGTGGTACACTATGACTTGACCTAATTTGTTAGACAAATATTGACCAACACATAAATATATATAATTAATTTAGGTTCATGAATCCGAGGCCAACCATGCACTTGTTCAATGATGTTATATGTATTTTTACTACGAAATACAGTATGGTGAGTTTCATTTGCCCTTTTACCCTTTATATTTTTGGGACTGAGAATACATGCGCTTTTATAAATGTTTGACGAAATAGACACAAGTAATTGAAACTACATTCTATGGTTGAATTATCGAAATCGAATATGCCCCTTTTTATTAAAGTCTGGTAATCTAAGAATTAGGGAACAGACACCCTAATTGACACGAATCCTAAAGATAGATCTATTGGGCCTAACAAACCCCATCCAAAGTACCGGATGCTTTAGTACTTCGAAATTTATATCATGTCCGAAGGAGGATCCCGGAATGATAGGGGATATTCTTATATGTATTTAGTTAATGTCGGTTACCAGGTGTTCACCATATGAATGATTATTTTTGTCTCTATGCATGGGACGTATATTTATGAGAACTGGAAATGAAATAAATTATGGGACGTATATGTTGAAGGTGTTGACGAATCTTCTGGAAATAGATGCGGGTATTTCTTCTTCATCTGATCTTCACGCTCCCAGGTGAACTCGAGTCCTCTACGAGCATTCCATCGAACCTTAACAATTGGTATCTTGTTTTGCTTAAGTCTTTTAACCTCACGATCCATTATTTCGACGGGTTCTTCGATGAATTGGAGTTTTTCGTTGATTTGGATTTCATCTAACGGAATAGTGAGATCTTCTTTAGCAAAACATTTCTTCAAATTCGAGACGTGGAAAGTGTTATGTACAGCCGCGAGTTGTTGAGGTAACTCAAGTCGGTAAGCTACTGGTCCGACACGATCAATAATCTTGAATGGTCCAATATACCTTGGATTTAATTTCCCTCGTTTACCAAATCGAACAACGCCTTTCCAAGGTGCAACTTTAAGCATGACCATCTCTCCAATTTCAAATTCTATATCTTTTCTTTTAATGTCAGCGTAGCTCTTTTGTCGACTTTGGGCGGTTTTCAACCGTTGTTGAATTTGGATGATCTTCTCGGTAGTTTCTTGTATAATCTCTGGACCCGTAATCTGTCTATCCCCCACTTCACTCCAACAAATCGGAGACCTGCACTTTCTACCATAAAGTGCTTCAAACGGCGCCATCTCAATGCTTGAATGGTAGCTGTTGTTGTAGGAAAATTCTGCTAACGGTAGATGTCGATCCCAACTGTTTCCGAAATCAATAACACATGCTCGTAGCATGTATTCAAGCGTTTGTATCGTCCTTTCGCTCTGCCCATCAGTTTGTGGATGATAGGCAGTACTCATGTCTAGACGAGTTCCTAATGCTTGCTGTAATGTCTGCCAGAATCTTGAAATAAATCTGCCATCCCTATCAGAGATAATAGAGATTGGTATTCCATGTCTGGAGACGACTTCCTTCAAATACAGTCGTGCTAACTTCTCCATCTTGTCATCTTCTCTTATTGGCAGGAAGTGTGCTGATTTGGTGAGACGATCAACTATTACCCAAATAGTATCAAAACCACTTGCAGTCCTTGGCAATTTAGTGATAAAATCCATGGTAATGTTTTCCCATTTCCATTCCGGGATTTCGGGTTATTGAAGTAGACCTGATGGTTTCTGATGCTCAGCTTTGACCTTAGAACACGTCAAACATTCTCCTACGTATTTAGCAACATCGGCTTTCATACCCGGCCACCAAAAATGTTTCTTGAGATCCTTGTACATCTTCTCCGTTCCAGGATGTATTGAGTATCTGGTTTTATGAGCTTCTCTAAGTACCATTTCTCTCATATCTCCAAATTTTGGTACCCAAATCCTTTCAGTTGGTATCAGAGTGGTGGTCTTAGCGAACCAGGTCTGCATTAATGGGTCTAACTTATAAGTCGTTAGGATGCATTAGTGAGTCTGGACTTCGACCGTGTCTGCATGTCAAAAGTTTTGCTTATCATTCTAGTCGGAAATCATCTGCTTGTCATCCTTATGAAATTACCTACTTATCATTATTAGTCTAGACACGTCTTGCTACATTAATTGCATGAGTAGTGTATAGACAAAATTCATATCTTAGCGTATCTGCTAAATCATATCTTATCGTATCTATTACTTTAAACTTTGCCAGACATATCCCGCAAATTCCTCCGTAATCTATGAAATCTTTTGATCTATATATATAGATATCCTATGTAAATAGAATATCACCCGATAGCCAGAAAAATCATTTTATATCGAAAAATCCTTTATCAAATCGTACGAAATGGAATTCGTTGTTAGTTCAAGTCACTCGGATTCCGAAATGGAATCTCACTCAAGCTCCGAAAGCAATGTGACCGGAATGGATCAACCAATCAGTCATCACCTATTCTGGATGAATTGGGGATGGGTTCGTAGCCTCCTCAATCATTGGAGACAAGAAGAAGGTGATCCCTTCTATCCACCACATTGCCCTCTTGACGAAGAACCTGAAGCACTTACCGGCGAACCTGTCCGAAACACCATTTTCTCGCTCATTTCCAGAGTATCTCGTCACGATTATATATTACATCAAATTTTAGATTTTATTTATCCACTCGTCCGAACCGACAATCACCCCGGTGTAATAGAAGAAGTCAACGAGCTTCGCGCTCGGGTAGTGGCTTTGGAGAATATGGTGCAGAGATTACAAACACCTGCAGCATCATTAGCAGCATAACCAGTACCACCATCATCAACGCTAATAGTACCATTACCACCTCCAACCACAACCGCGTCGTAAACCTCAACTTCACAATCTGTCCCACGAGCATCAACGTCATACGCACCATAGATACCAAGGAGTACCAACAACAATAACTGATGAAGTATTAATTCATAACTTCATTGGAGAAACATTCCGCGGCGATTATGTAATCTCTAAAGTCTTAGAGATTATCTAATCTAGCCCTAACCATAAATCAGTTAAGCGAACCAAAATGATAGAAGGAAGAGTAGAAACCCTGACAAAAATGGTGTGTGATTAACAAGCTAAACTTGCTTTACCAATAGCATCAACAGTACCGTCAGTGTTACCAGCATCGTCAGTATAGTCAACATCCGAATCAACAACACAGATAACATCACAAACTCCGTCAGTTCAAGAATCACTGTAGACATCATTACGAATCAATAACGTGTATATTGTATCAACGAGTTATGAAGAATTAACTCATTCCCTCTGAAGAAATTATATGTATATTATATATATATATATATATATATATATATATATATATATATATATATATATATATATATATATATATATTGAAATAAATCTTTCCATGCTAAGCTATTGTGTGTGAATCTTAACTACTCGGTTAATTCATATTACAAATATGCAATAATGTACGTCCTTCGGCCGCAACTTAACCAGCGTTAACTACAATCTCTGTCGCAATTCAACAAATTCCAATTCATAATAAATCAAGTATATATTTGATTTTACACTTTCATCATCGATGTACCCGAAACTTTTCAGATAACATCATTCGTACTTTGCGAAATTCACAAGAATTCCACGAAACGAACATCATACATCAACAAATAACGAAGTATTGATTCATAATTTAAATGTCATTAAAGAAATACTGCGTAAAAGTTATGTACTTTTTAAAGCCTTTAGGGATTATTCAATTCTAGTTTCAACCGTAAATCAAATGAGTTTAATTTAACATTAAATCATTAAATCTATATTACATCTGAAGAAAATATACATATATATATATTTTCATAAAGACTGTAATAAAATTCTTTTGTACAAAATATTAATTGTGAAATTTTTTTAACGGGTAGGTAATACCCGAGAGATATATAAATTCACAATTAATATGTTACATTCTTCGAATCTGATTCAGCAAATCATCCATTATAATCTCTACTTTCACAACAATATACATTCTTTTATAGAAATCAAAACAACCATACTCATTCAAAATTTAATTACATATTCTGATTTTGAAATCTCAAAATTCAACTTGAGATATGACCAAAATCATCACTCTTAGATCCTTACATCTTTCACAAGCTATATTTTGACTTCAAAACTGTATTAGAACATCAAATGTTTGTTAACGATTACAATCTGTGTTCAAACCCTTCGAAAATTTCTGAAGACACTTCGAATGATGAGCAATCGAGATGATGATCTGAGACGACCCAACCCAATCCATAGGGAAGAATACAATAACATATGATAACATTGCGAGGTACTTGACCTCTATATGATACATTTTACAAATGTTGCATTTATTCTTAAAAGGAAAACTATCATTACATCAATATTTTACATTTTCGTCTAACATTTCATAATATCCAAATGACCTAATCTGTCATTTACTTATTAATATTCTCTATTGAACTCCAATGACTCGAATGCAACGTCTTTGTATCATGGCTTAAAAGGTCCCAAGTAGTATCCTTAACATGAGCTAATGCACAGCGGAAGACTTAATTCATACCTGAGAATAACATGCTTTAAAACGTCAACATAAATTTGGTGAGATATATAGGTTTGATGCTAGCAGCGTTATAACAATGGAACACAAGATTTCATATATAAACATTTTAATAAAAATATTCAAAGTGGTTGAGCACTTGGTAACCATACTTAACATTTAATCACGTCGCATATTCCCTTTATTATGAAATCTTACTACACCGTACCAAGTGTAGTCACAAAACGAAGTACTGTGCAACCGTTGAATACTGGTCGTCCAGTCCAGTTGGGGTTGTCAGGCCCGATAGATCTATCAACAGGATTCGCGTTTACAATACCGCTGTAAATATTAGTTACCAAGCTACAGGGAAGTATGCCAGTGGTACAACTCAACGTAGAATATATTTTTCAGTTACTTGTGTCCATAACGTAAAACATAAAATACATGTATTCTCATCCCGAAATACTTAGAGTTTAAAAGTGGGACTATATACTCACTTTTGTCTTGAAGATATGTAATTTCGACTTAGTCTCCGATTGATATCACAAACCTATCCATATATAATATATCAATACCTTTTCTTTTTAAACAATCGTTACATATATATACTTATAATACTTTTAATACTTTTAATAATTCCTTAGTCCGTAGTTAGCAGTCCGATGTTAGTAATTCAATTTTAATGGTTCATATTTAGGTGTTTAACCCCCATCGAAATAAATAAAACCCCCGATGTATTTGAATTGGTCGAGATTAATCTTGACCCACGGTACCGGTGTTGTCAAATGACGTGTTGCGTACATAAAGTACCGGTGTTGTCAAATGACGTGTTGCGTACAATCATGGGATCTTATGATTAATCTTCTCGTATTGTTTACGAGTGATCCTGAACCATATAAAATTAAATTATGAGTACATATATATAAAATATCATGTTATTTTAAAAAAAGATGTGATTTATTTAATTTATCTCCAATTATTTTCGTGGCTAAACTAGTCTTGGATATCCGATTTTGTTTCGGTCATAGTTTCTTCGTTACAACTCCGTTTTCGTTGGTTCAACTTGCCACTTCCTTGGATCGAGTCCCTCTTTAAGAATATTAACTGTAAATACCTTAGTTTGTATTCGAAATCACAGGTCATAGGTCAAACTTTAGTGAAACTTATGAAGTTAATCATTTTTGTTACAAAACATCATTTAATGACCATTTTTCTAAAAATACTTATACTTTGAATTAAATCATGAAATTTTTATGTGTTATCATATTCATAGTAAATATCATTTTTTCAGAAAATAAACCTCCAATTCAAAGTTCAAGATAGTTTTTAATTATCCAACCCAAAACAGCCCCCGGTTACACTCCGACGTCGTAAATTCAGTTTTTAAGGTGTTCTTTGAAAAACCAAGTTATACCTTGTTAAATTAGCATATATTTATGTTATATTACAGGTCTTGAAGTATTTTAAAAGTTAATTTAGAAGGATCTATTTAGTTTGCAAACAAGTTTGAAAACATTCAAACTATGTTCTTGTTGTTAAAATTTTATACCACAAAATAAGATAGCTATATATATATGAATCGAATAAGGTTATGAACAAAGTTACTACCTCAAGTTACTTGAACAAGATTGCTGTAAAAGAGGAGTAAAAACCTAGAACAAAAAGAGTGATGGAATTGGATGAAAGATTGGAAGTAAGTTTGTGTTCTTGGAAGGATTCTTGAAGTGTTTTTGTAAGAGTTTTCTTATGGTGATTAAGTGATGTTTTTATGGCTAGATCCTCATGGATATTAGCTGAATGGTTATGGAGTTTAAGGCTCTTAAAAGTGTGTGTGTTTTTAGCTAGAGGTTTGAGGTAAAAATGAATCAAAAATTGAAAATGGATGGAGTATAAATGGTGGTGTAAAAGGTGTATAAGTTTGTAATTTTGTGAAAAAATCTTTTAATCATGTGAAATTGTCATACTAGATAACAAAAGTAGTTACCTTATACATAAGGCATGAACAAGGGCTGGTTGGTGGTGATTTGATGTGTATATACCAATAGTAAATACGTATAGAAGCTAGGTATGATACGAGTATATATACTCTAGATATACGTATAGAAATCTTGTGAAAAATGGAATGAGGATTCAAATATAGCTATCTTTTGTGAATACACTTATATTGTTTTATGTATTTAAATCCTTAAAAAGTGATTAAATACATTACATATACGATATATGTATAAACATTATAGGTTATAAGTATTTATGTCAAATAACGTTACGTATGATTATTGTTTTGAAAACTTAAGTTAGTAGTTTCAAAATATACTTATAACTTATTGTTATTAATACAAAATGAGATATTAAAACATCCATAAATCATGTTAAATATAAATAAATACATATATATACACAAACGTATAATTATCATATATTGTATAGTTCGTGATATCATCGGTCAATTAGACGGTCAAACGTTGTGTAAAATTCTTTTCAAAATCATAAATCTCAACAATTTAGATTGATTATCATGTTGGTAAGGTTTAATTTATGTAAATATTAATCTTATAAGTGTAAAACGATCGGAAAAATCCGGGTCGTTACAGTACCCACCCGTTAAAGAAATTTCGTCCCGAAATTTGGTAAAGGTTGTCATAAATAACAATAGGAATGTTTTCATGACGAATATGAGGTATTAATAGAGTTTTATCATTATTGGAAGATATGGATAAAACGATTCGATCATGTGAAACGCACGAGTGAAGCTATCACAAAAGAATGAAATGAGTGAATATGGAATTGTTTTAACCGATGTCGGGATTAGGATTGATTTCCAGAATTTAAGGGATTTAAAGAAAATCTTATGTAATAAGATTTGGTTCTTCGATGATTTAGAAAACAGGATCTCCTTTGATTTAATGCGATAATCTGTTTCGATTTCTTTGTCGGATATTTCACTATAAATCCACCTCCTTCCCTTTCTTACTTCCATACCTCACATCTCTTACTCTTCCTCCTCTAATTCATACCTTAAGGTATCCTTTAAAATGCTTCATCCCGTTCTGATTTTTGTTATACTTCTAACTTTCATATCTTTCATTCTTCTCTTTCATCTACCGCTAGAAGAATCTATTCACTTTTATGATTTTCTTGGAATTATAATGTTTCTAATTCTCCCGTGTCTCTACGTCGCCATACGTATTGATATACACGGTTTGTAGTTTCTGGGTGGTTATTGGGTTTGATATCTTTCCTTATATTTCGATGCTCCTGCTTCTGTTTTCCATAATCATTGTCATCCATAGTTAATACTCTCTTCTATTTGCTGTGATCTATACCCCACTTTCTATTTTGGGACTTTATCCCTTCGTTTCTTCTTCCCGTCCTTGAGTCAAGCGATCAATAGTTCGAAATTCGTAGGTATAAAATTCGGAATGAACATAGCTAATGCTCTAAGAAAGGAATGGTAATGGCACGATTTTGATTTGTCAAATTACCAGAATATCCAGGAAAATAGAACTATCAAGATGATTTATTCTTAATACGTTTCGGAATTGGATAGAATGTAAAAGCCGTGTAACATGGCACATGATGACGGTACTGTAAATCATCACATTCCATTAGAAACTTAACATGACTTACTGTAATATAATGAAGTTGATCAAGTTTCATTATATTATACTAATTCATGCATCAGTTCCCAACACTGCTTCAGAACATTCCTATTTTAAACTTGAAGGATTTAGAAACTAACACAGTTTCCTTTATATTGTAACGCAGATATTACAGAGAGATAAATGATTTCAGATAAGGATAGTGGTGAAAATATCTTCAGAAATATTGAGGATATTTATAATGAAAGATATGATAATATCTTGGAATTTCTAATGTCGAAGGATGATGATGAAGATTGACCCGTAAGAGTTTAGATTCAGAAGCAAGGTGTTTGCTATAGAATCGTCATAATTCTTTATGTACAAGTTTAGTCCTTGTAACTTGTTCAGAGTCTCCTTCACGGTTTGCTCAATCCGGTTTTCAGTACCAATTTTCTATCGAGCGTTCCTAACACTTCCTTCTTTTATCATCAACTTTTGGTCATTAAGACCTTCTACAACATGCTGCTTCGTCAGTATTTTCAAAGTTATCGGATCTGGGTCATTGGTTATCAAACCAAGATGGTTTAAGGAGAATTGTATTTTTAGATGATTAAACGCTGATGGTAATATGATGGAATATAAAAGGTTCTCCGGTAACGATGGCGAAAGAACAACGTATATATATATCGATATTGTAATAAGAGTAGTCTTACTGAGATATCGAAGTGGAGCTGTGACAAAATTAGTTAATTGAAAAGGAATCGCGTGATTGTTTTTGCTAATGGATGACAAGGAATTCGATGCGGATACGTTTTAACTATAACTTCGAGTTCGAAAATTTTCAGGTGCATAATTGTATGCATAAATCTATCTTCCGTAGACGAGGTGCGGCTGGTTCAACTTCTCGATCGAGATGTTTTCAAGAATCATGAAAAGTTATGAATGCGAATTGTAATCGTCAAGATACAAATGAGGTTTAAAATAGAATCAAGCGGCATACTTGAAGGATTGTTTAGTTTCATATGTAATAATCATCATTTTAACTCATTTTTAATTGTCCAAAGTTAGCAGTCCAATAGTCCGATTGTCCAATGGTTCAATAAATTCATATATGAACTAAATATATAATATTCGAATTACTTAATACGTATCGTGACCCGTGTACCGGTCTCGGTGTCGATCACAACTCAAAGTATATATATATTTTGGAATCAACTCCGACCCTGTATAAACAACTCCCACCTTCACATATAGAGTGTCTATGGTTGTTCCGAAATATATATATAGATGGGTCAATATGATAAGTCGAAACCTTGTATACGTGTCCCGTTATTTAAAATGCGTAAAATAAATAAATATATATCATGACCCATTATACAACGTGTTGTCTCAGAATTAATCCGACGT
This sequence comes from Rutidosis leptorrhynchoides, assembly GCF_046630445.1. Lineage (NCBI taxonomy): Eukaryota > Viridiplantae > Streptophyta > Magnoliopsida > Asterales > Asteraceae > Rutidosis > Rutidosis leptorrhynchoides. The sequence continues at coordinate 323,165,131 of NC_092336.1, read as the reverse complement.
GTTGTTGTACATGTGTCCCGACGGTATGTAAAGTACAGAAATTAAAATTGCAAGAATGTAAATTGCGATAAATTAAATATTAATTAGTTAGCTGGGAACAGTTAGCCGGAACAGTTAGCGTGTAATCCTATCACAATCCGTTTCTAACAATTTTTATTTTGCCAATGTTTCTTCATTATGCCACTTGTTGGATTCCGATAGGTAAAAATCCAAATATGAAATTTAAATGGAAATGGTTAATCTGGGGTGAACGGATACGTATATCGGTAATTGTAAGTAGGATAATAAATGTTCGTTGAATCAGATTCGAAGAATGTACAGTGTAACTTGTTAATGTGAATTCTAAATATTCCTTGGGTACTACCCACCCGTTAAAATATTTTCATCATTAACAGTTTGTACGAAAGAAATTTTTAATTACAATCTTTATGAAAATATATTTGCATATATATTTTCTTCGGATGTAACTATGAATTTAAATGAGTCAATAAAATATTCAACTCATTTGATTTATCGTTATTACTAGATTACATAATCTCCAAAACATTAGAGATTACATAATCGTCATGTCGAACGAAGAACGATACGTAAAGAAGAGGTAATCGGTGTAGAATGATATGTAGAACAAAGATCATATTCGAAGTTCAGATGATGATGTTGAGGTACGTGGGGCGGATGTGATTGTTGGTGGTGGTAATGATACGGTTGGTGTTGATGCTGATGATGCCGTTGACGTCAATGATGCTACTGGTACTACAGATTGCGAGGTTGATGTTGTTAACAATACTGGTTATGCTGCTGGTGCTGCTGCTGCTGGTGTTTGTAACCTTCGCACCGTGTTCTCCAAAGCCATCACACGAGCGTGAAGTTCGTTAATTTCTGCTAATACACCAGGATGATTGGCGGTTGGAGTGAGCGAATGAACAAGATCCGAAATATGGGATAGGATATAATCGTGACGAGATACTCGAGAAATGAGAGAGAAAATGGTTTCTCGAACAGGTTCGCCGGTAAGTGCTTCAGGTTCGTCGCCAATGGGGCAATTTGGTGGGTGAAAGGGATCACCTTCTTCTTGTCTCCAATAATTTAGTATACTACGAACCTATCCCCAATTCATCCAGAATAGATGATGAGAAATTGGTTGATCCATTCCAGTGACGCTGCCTTCGGAGCCCGAATGGAAATCCATATCAGCGTAGCTGTCGGAGTCGGAAGAATTCGAACTGGACGCGGAGTTCATCTTGTATAGTCGGGGAAATGGATTTTTGGTTTGGAATAGATTATAGGAGTTGGGTTTGGTATTCTTCAATACATAATTTACATATGTATTTATAATACTCAAAATCCCGTGAATTACGGAGAATCTTTGAAATTCGTCAGGCAATGTCTATAGCAACAGATACGCTAGGATACGAATTTTGTCTATACACTATCGATGCACTAAATGCAGTAAGACGTGTCTAGACTTAAGAATACTAAGCAGGCAATTCCTAAGGATGATAAGCAGATGATTTTCGACTAGATATGATAAGCAAAACTTTTGACATGTACACACGGTCAAAGTCCAGACTCACTAATGCATCCTAACAACTACCAGTTAGACACACTAATGCAAGGCCTGGTTCGCTAAGACCAACGCTCTGATACCACATGAGACGACCCAACCCAATCCATAGGGAAGAATAAAATAACATATGATAACATTGCGAGGTACTTGACCTCTATATGATACATTTTACAAATGTTGCATTTATTCTTAAAAGGAAAACTATCATTACATCAATATTTGACATTTTCGTCTAACATTTCATAATATCCAAATGACCTAATCTGTCATTTACTTATTAATATTCTCTATTGAACTCCAATGACTCGAATGCAATGTCTTTGTATCATGGCTTAAAAGGTCCCAAGTAGTATCCTTAACATGAGCTAATGCACAGCGGAAGACTTAATTCATACCTGAGAATAACATGCTTTAAAACGTCAACATAAATTTGGTGAGATATATAGGTTTGATGCTAGCAGCGTTATAACAATGGAACACAAGATTTCATATATAAACATTTTAATAAAAATATTCTAAGTGGTTGAGCACATGGTAACCATACTTAACATTTAATCACGTCGCATATTCCCTTTATTATGAAATCTTACTACACCGTACCAAGTGTAGTCACAAAACGAAGTACTGTGCAACCGTTGAATACTGGTCGTCCAGTCCGGTTGGGGTTGTCAGGCCCGATAGATCTATCAACAGGATTCGCGTTTACAATACCGCTGTAAATATTAGTTACCAAGCTACAGGGAAGTATGCCAGTGGTACAACTCAACGTAGAATATATTTTTCAGTTACTTGTGTCCATAACGTAAAACATAAAATACATGTATTCTCATCCCGAAATACTTAGAGTTTAAAAGTGGGACTATATACTCACTTTTGTCTTGAAGATATGTAATTTCGACTTAGTCTCCGATTGATATCACAAACCTATCCATATATAATATATCAATACCTTTTCTTTTTAAACAATCGTTACATATATATACTTATAATACTTTTAATACTTTTAATAATTCCTTAGTCCGTAGTTAGCAGTCCGATGTTAGTAATTCAATTTTAATGGTTCATATTTAGGTGTTTAACCCCCATCGAAATAAATAAAACCCCCGATGTATTTGAATTGGTCGAGATTAACCTTGACCCACGGTACCGGTGTTGTCAAATGACGTGTTGCGTACATAAAGTACCGGTGTTGTCAAATGACGTGTTGCGTACAATCATGGGATCTTATGATTAATCTTCTCGTATTGTTTACGGGTGATCCTGAACCATATAAAATTAAATTATGAGTACATATATATAAAATATCATGTTATTTTAAAAAAAGATGTGATTTATTTAATTTTTCTCCAATTATTTTCGTGGCTAAACTAGTCTTGGATATCCGATTTTGTTTCGGTCATAGTTTCTTCGTTACAACTCCGTTTTCGTTGGTTCAACTTGCCACTTCCTTGGATCGAGTCCCTCTTTAAGAATATTAACTGTAAATACCTTAGTTTGTATTCGAAATCACAGGTCATAGGTCAAACTTTAGTGAAACTTATGAAGTTAATCATTTTTGTTACAAAACATCATTTAATGACCATTTTTCTAAAAATACTTATACTTTGAATTAAATCATGAAATTTTTATGTGTTATCATATTCATAGTAAATATCATTTTTTCAGAAAATAAACCTCCAATTCAAAGTTCAAGATAGTTTTTAATTATCCAACCCAAAACAGCCCCCGGTTACACTCCGACGTCGTAAATTCAGTTTTTAAGGTGTTCTTTGAAAAACCAAGTTATACCTTGTTAAATTAGCATATATTTATGTTATATTACAGGTCTTGAAGTATTTTAAAAGTTAAGTTAGAAGGATCTATTTAGTTTGCAAACAAGTTTGAAAACATTCAAACTATGTTCTTGTTGTTAAAATTTTATACCACAAAATAAGATAGCTATATATATATGAATCGAATAAGGTTATGAACAAAGTTAATACCTCAAGTTACTTGAACAAGATTGCTGTAAAAGAAGAGTAAAAACCTAGAACAAAAAGAGTGATGGAATTGGATGAAAGATTGGAAGTAAGTTTGTGTTCTTGGAAGGATTCTTGAAGTGTTTTTGTAAGAGTTTTCTTATGGTGATTAAGTGATGTTTTTATGGCTAGATCCTCATGGATATTAGCTGAATAGTTATGGAGTTTAAGGCTATTAAAAGTGTGTATGTTTTTAGCTAGAGGTTTGAGGTAAAAATGAATCAAAAATTGAAAATGGATGGAGTATAAATGGTGGTGTAAAAGGTGTATAAGTTTGTAATTTTGTGAAAAAATCTTTTAATCATGTGAAATTGTCATACTAGATAACAAAAGTAGTTACCTTATACATAAGGCATGAACAAGGGCTGGTTGGTGGTGATTTGATGTGTATATACCAATAGTAAATACGTATAGAAGCTAGGTATGATACGAGTATATATACTCTAGATATACGTATAGAAATCTTGTGAAAAATGGAATGAGGATTCAAATATAGCTATCTTTTGTGAATACACTTATATTGTTTTATGTATTTAAATCCTTAAAAAGTGATTAAATACATTACATATACGATATATGTATAAACATTATAGGTTATAAGTATTTATGTCAAATAACGTTACGTATGGTTATTGTTTTGAAAACTTAAGTTAGTAGTTTCAAAATATACTTATAACTTATTGTTATTAATACAAAATGAGATATTAAAACATCCATAAATCATGTTAAATATAAATAAATACATATATATACACAAACGTATAATTATCATATATTGTATAGTTCGTGATATCATCGGTCAAATTAGACGGTCAAACGTTGTGTAAAATTCTTTTCAAAATCATAAATCTCAACAATTTAGATTGATTATCATGTTGGTAAGGTTTAATTTATGTAAATATTAATCTTATAAGTGTAAAACGATCGGAAAAATCCGGGTCGTTACATGATCCAACCACATGTTACCCACAGTTATGTACCCGAAAAACTCTTGAAACCAAAGTAAAAGTTTAAACAACGTATCCGCGTCAGATTCTTTGGCATTTATTAGCAAAAATAACTTTGCGACTCCAATTCAAAGTAGCCAGTTTTGTCACAGCTCCAGCAAGTCAACTTCGACTTTTCAGTTAGACTAACCTTATTATAACCTTGAGATATACACCATCGTTACCAGAGAACCTTTTACATTCCACCACATTATTAGCAGATGCACCAACAACTTCATTACCCTTTGACTTTAGCCTCTCCAAAAAAAAAAAAAAAAAAAAAAAGTCATTATAATTATTCATTGAAACCCCATCATTTACTCATTCGCATCTTGTAATGAGAATTGCCATACGAATCATTGAGAATTAGCAATCAGTATTTTGAAATCTCGCAGCATGTCTACGCCAACAGTTATATGTGTATATATAACGTCTATCTTCTGGACTTAATTTGAATGTGAAGTTTATGAAAAACACTCCAAACTACGAATTGGTTCTCCGAAAGAAAAAAAATGCTGATGAAGCAGCAAAAAAACTATAAACGACTTTAAACGGTAAAAGCTGGATGATAATGATGAAGTGTGCTGGCAAAGCGCAGAAAAAGAGAAGTTTTGGAACTGGAAAACGGATTGAGCAAAGTAGGAAGGAGGCTGTGGACAAATTACAAAGACTGAATCTGACTTCAAAGGATCCAAATGATTCAGTACCTACTGAAGTCATTAATGAATACCTTGCTCCTGACTCTAAACCCCTGCGGACAATATTCTTCATCATCCTCTAATATTAGAAATTCTAAAATATCATCATACCTTTCATTATAAATATCCTCCATATTTCTGAAGATATTTTCCTAATTTTTCTTATTTGAAATCATTTACCTCTTCGCGCTATCTGTATTACATCATAAAAGAAACTATTTTAGTTTCTAAATTCTGAAACATTCAAGTTTAAAATAGGAATATTTTGAAGTAGTGTTGGGAACTGAAGCATGAATTAGTATAATATAATGACACTTGATCAATGTGATTATATTACAGTAAGTCATGCTGAGCTTCTAAATGGAACGTGATGATTCACAGATCATAACATCATCATGTGCCATGTTATACGACTCTTGTATTCTATTTAACCTCTAAAATATCAAGAAAATATTTCTTGATGATTCGGCCTTTTCCAAGGTATTCTAGTAATTTGACAAGTCAAGATCGTGCCATCACAATTTCCTTCCTAAAACATTAACAATGTTCATTTCGAAATTCATATCTGTGAATTCTGGACCATTACAAGCGGTACTTAATCGCAAAAAGAAGAAACAAAAGGACAAAACTACGAAATAGAAATTGGGGTATAAATTGCAGCAAATAAAAGAGAGCATTAACTGTGAATGATAATGATTATAGAAGACATAAGCAGAGACTTTGAAATATAAGGGAACATATAAAGCCCAACGACAAACCAGAAATTATTAACCATATATATCGATGCATATAGCAATATAAAGACACGGGAGAACTAGAAACACTATAAACCCAAGAGTATAGTAGAAGTAAATAGATTCTTCCGGCGGTAGATGAAAAAGAAGAATGACCGATATGAAAGTTAGAAGTATATCGAGAATCAGAACTGGATGGAGCATATTGATGAATACTTTAAAATATGAGTTGAGGGGGAAAGAATAGAAGGTGATGAAACATGACTAGGAACTTAGAAATCAACAGATTTAACTCACACAATGGCGGAATAAGTGAATCAAACCCTCTAGTGAATAGGTTAAGTTTTTTTTTTTTTTTTTTTAATTTAGTCAAACCACAACTAAATCAAGTGTGATTAGATCAACACCTAGAGCTATTATTCACCACCTGGGTGATTTGGACTGAAAGAGAATCGGAGGAACTCACCAGATCTGAGTGTGTGTAATAAATGAGAGGCTTAACCTAAAAATGAAGAATATAAGACTTTATATACCCCTGCTATTGACTCACCTGTACGATTCATCCATCACACAAATGAGTTGTCTTCATTAGCCGTACGGGTGATCACTCACTCGTGTCTTCTCATTTAGGTTGTAATTGTGATTTAGCTCCGCATCAACCGTGCGTATGAGCCTGTCAGCCGTACTAGTGAGGCTTCACTCGTATTTCTGACTAAGTCTAACATAGTCAAACATCCAAATCTCGTTCCTGCAGTTCCTGTAATCACATACAAACACGGATAGGATAATAACGAGCAATCATGGTGGCCTGTAAACTGTTATACCTGCAATGGACGTGGGTAGATGTCTAGGAACTTGCATAAAATACATTAACAGAAGGTGTGAGTTGTAAGGAAACGAAGGAGGTGAATTTATAAGAAAATCTCCGACAGAACAATTAAAATGGACGATCGCATTTAAAGCGGATCCTAATTCTCTTGATTACCGGAGAGTCAAATCTTATTAAGAAGATTTTCTTCAAATCCCTTGAAATCTGGGAATCAATCATATCTACATCAAATGATAAGATGAATCTACACTTACTCATTTCACTCTTCTATGTTAGCTTCATTCGTACTCTTCATATAAATGGATTGTTTATCCAAATTATTCGCTGATGATAAAACTCTAATTTTCAGCCCGTATGCATCATGAAAACATACTTATAATCATTCACGACCTTGCCACTCAAATTTCGGGACGAAATTTCTTTAACGGGTAGGTACTGTGACAACCCGGAAATTTTCAACCAAATTTAAACTTTAATCTTTATATGTTTCCGACACGATAAGCAATATTTGTTAAGTTAAATTTCAAGAATTTTAAACTATGTTCATACATTCATTCAACCTCGACCAAGTTCCAACGATTCACGAACCATTAAACGAATATGATTATATATGTATATGTGTATATATATTATAACTTGAAACGAAAACAAAATATTAGATTAAATACTTTATATGATTGTATCTGTTTCAAAATGTTTATCAATGGAATTAGAAGATAACATCAAATGATTGAATTATCAGATATATTGAATTATGATTACAAGTCTCTGTTGAAAGGCCCACGTTGATTTGAGAAATCTTTCCATTTTAACAATATTCGAGAAATGGTAAAGTGATTTATAAATAAGAACAAATTGTCAATCATTGAGAACTAGACAAAGGATAGTGGAAGATTGAATCTCATAAAGACTCGATTGATCTATTTAGTTTCAAACGTACAAAAACGTTTTCAGTTTAAAAAGAACTTTATTATTAAAATGTATATAACTTTTATAAATATCTAGAACCACTTTTGACAACTCACTACTTAATTAGTATGATAAAGATAAAGATAACGATATTTATATTTTATTTTATTAAATATATATAACGATTTAAATTAATATTATATATATTTATACGCGTATTATACGTACATAGTTTTATACTTTTACTATACTTAAACTTTACCTTTACTTTATTTTTACTTTACTTTAACTTTAATAATTCACTTTAATAATTCATACTTTAATAATTCACTTTAATAATTTATACTTTAATAATTCACTTTAATAATTCATACTTTAATAATTCACTTTAATAATTCATACTTTAATAATTCACTTTAATAATTCAAAAATCTATTATAAATAGAATTCAATAGGTTTCATTATTTCATAGAAACTTGAAAATATTTTTCTCTAAACTCTCTCAATCGATTTACATATATGTATTACTCCATATTATTTCAAGATATTATTAGTATACATAAAATATTACGACGGAGTGCTGTCCGAGTGGTTTCGAAATTGTTTTTCGAGTAGGATAGGATTAAGGAAATTATGGGTTATAACTATGGAGGTGATTGAGTATGGTTCATGGGTATGCTCGTGAGGTCAATATAGTGTTTATCATTTCCGTTGCATCTACGTACCTTTCCTGCAATATTGAATCTCAATATTGATACGTGAGTACTCATAATTTAACTTTTACATACTAATAGTGTATCCCTGACTAGTGCTCGAGTATTTAGGATTATGCATGCTTGTACTTTTGATATTACCCTTAGACAGGTTAGGTTGAATCTTGAATTAGTTACACTTACAGTTGAGAGAAGGTATAAGATATGCATGTCCTTGGAAAGCTAGCGAAAAATTAAGAACTTTTCCTTTAGATATCGAATGGTTTCGATGAACGGATTAGAAGTTATAATCAATTGAATTTTTGATATTTTTATTAAAAATGATTATTATTATCGTCGTTTTTATCGTCGTTCTAGTTTTATCTTATTATTATGATTATTATTATCTTTATCAATAAAAGAGATTTATCATTAAAAATTGTATTTTTTTTATTATTACTATCGTTATTATCGTTAAAGTTATAATTAGTATTATTATTATTATTATCCAATTATTATTATTATTATTATTATTATTATTATTATTATTATTATTATTAGTATTATTATTATTATTATTATTATCATTTTTAATATATATATATATCATTATTTAAAAATGGTTATTGTTATTGTTATTATTATTATTATTACTATATTATCATTAAGATAATTATTAGTATTATTGTTAATAATGTTATAGTAACTATCATTATTAATATTAGTGTAATAAAAATAAATATTTGTAACACCTAATTATTTTGATTACTATTATTATCATTATTATGAACACGATATAAAAGACGATTAAAAGCTATTAAACGAAACGATTAGGAAATAATGAGTAAGAGTATCATGATGAAATTAAAATATTATAAAATATTGATTTAGATAAAATTATTGTTCTTATTATTTTTTTCATTACTATTATTATTAAAAGTATCGTTAGTATTAAAACTATCATTTTAACAAAAATTATCATTTTAATAGAAATGTCATTGTTACTATAAAATATCATTATTATTATTATTTTAAATAGAATTATTATTTTAAAGATAATATTAAAAATTATCGTAAATATTAAAGTTATCATAATTAGAATTATCGTTTTATCATAATGTCATCTTAGTGATTATAAATATTGATATTTTTATAATAATAATTATTATTACAAAATAATACAACTTTTACTTACTATCATTATGGATATTATTTTATCAAATAAATATGTGATACAAAATATTTTACTACGTGTAATAACTTAGTTTAATAATACCTATCATATTATCTTTATGATATTAAATGAACCCTATAAATTTTATTACTTAATATATATAAAAGTATATTTTATTATATAAATTTAATATAAAATTTTATTTATTAATAAATAAATTATATTATTTACTCTAATAAATCTTTTAAAAAAATATTTAAAAATATAAAACGACGATATTTAAACTATATATTAATCATGTATAGATTTTTGGAAATTATTTTGAGTCAAATTTACTTTTGTTGACTTTTGCATATTAGTCTCGAGCATTAGAATTGTGGTACACTATGACTTGACCTAATTTGTTAGACAAATATTGACCAACACATAAATATATATAATTAATTTAGGTTCATGAATCCGAGGCCAACCATGCACTTGTTCAATGATGTTATATGTATTTTTACTACGAAATACAGTATGGTGAGTTTCATTTGCCCTTTTACCCTTTATATTTTTGGGACTGAGAATACATGCGCTTTTATAAATGTTTGACGAAATAGACACAAGTAATTGAAACTACATTCTATGGTTGAATTATCGAAATCGAATATGCCCCTTTTTATTAAAGTCTGGTAATCTAAGAATTAGGGAACAGACACCCTAATTGACGCGAATCCTAAAGATAGATCTATTGGGCCTTACAAACCCCATCCAAAGTACCGGATGCTTTAGTACTTCGAAATTTATATCATGTCCGAAGGAGGATCCCGGAATGATAGGGGATATTCTTATATGTATTTAGTTAATGTCGGTTACCAGGTGTTCACCATATGAATGATTATTTTTGTCTCTATGCATGGGACGTATATTTATGAGAACTGGAAATGAAATTCTTGTGGTCTATTAAAATGATTTTATAAACGATTCACAATAGTTGATTACATTGCGAGGTATTTGACCTCTATATGATACATTTTACAAACATTGCATTCGTTTTTAAAAGACAAACTTTTTTTACATCGAAAATTGACAGGCATGCATACCATTTCATAATATCCACTATCCAACTATAAATTGATTTAATAATAATCTTTGATGAACTCAATGACTCGAATGCAACGTTCTTCGAAATATGTTATGAAAGACTCCAAGTAATATCTTTAAAATGAGCAAATGCACAGCGGAAGATTTCTTTAACACCTGAGAATAAACATGCTTTAAAGTGTCAACCAAAAGGTTGGTGAGTTCATTAGTTTATCATAATCATTTATTTCCATCATTTTAATAGACCACAAGAATTTCATTTCCAGTTCTCATAAATATACGTCCCATGCATAGAGACAAAAATAATCATTCATATGGTGAACACCTGGTAACCGACATTAACTAAATACATATAAGAATATCCCCTATCATTCCGGGATCCTCCTTCGGACATGATATAAATTTCGAAGTACTAAAGCATCCGGTACTTTAGATGGGGTTTGTTAGGCCCAATAGATCTATCTTTAGGATTCGCGTCAATTAGGGTGTCTGTTCCCTAATTCTTAGATTACCAGACTTTAATAAAAAGGGGCATATTCGATTTCGATAATTCAACCATAGAATGTAGTTTCAATTACTTGTGTCTATTTCGTCAAACATTTATAAAAGCGCATGTATTCTCAGTCCCAAAAATATAAAGGGTAAAAGGGTAAATGAAACTCACCATACTGTATTTCGTAGTAAAAATACATATAACATCATTGAACAAGTGCATGGTTGGCCTCGGATTCATGAACCTAAATTAATTATATATATTTATGTGTTGGTCAATATTTGTCTAACAAATTAGGTCAAGTCATAGTTTACCACAATCCTAATGCTCGAGACTAATACGCAAAAGTCAACAAAAGTAAATTTGACTCAAAATAATTTCCAAAAATCTATACATGATTAATATATAGTTTAAATATCGTCATTTTATATTTTTTTAAAAGATTTATTAGAGTAAATAATATAATTTATTTATTAATAAATAAAATTTTATATTAAATTTATATAATAAAATATACTTTTATATATATTAAGTAATAAAATTTATAGGGTTCATTTAATATCATAAAGATAATATGATAGGTATTATTAAACTAAGTTATTACACGTAGTAAAATATTTTGTATCACATATTTATTTGATAAAATAATATCCATAATGATAGTAAGTAAAAGTTGTATTATTTTGTAATAATAATTATTATTATAAAAATATCAATATTTATAATCACTAAGATGACATTATGATAAAACGATAATTCTAATTATGATAACTTTAATATTTACGATAATTTTTAATATTATCTTTAAAATAATAATTCTATTTAAAATAATAATAATAATGATATTTTATAGTAACAATGACATTTCTATTAAAATGATAATTTTTGTTAAAATGATAGTTTTAATACTAACGATACTTTTAATAATAATAGTAATGATAAAAATAATAAGAACGATAATTTTATCTAAATCAATATTTTATAATATTTTAATTTCATCATGATACTCTTACTCATTATTTCCTAATCGTTTCGTTTAATAGCTTTTAATCGTCTTTTATATCGTGTTCATAATAATGATAATAATAGTAATCAAAATAATTAGGTGTTACAAATATTTATTTTTATTACACTAATATTAATAATGATAGTTACTATAACATTATTAACAATAATACTAATAATTATCTTAATGATATTATAGTAATAATAATAATAATAATAACAATAACAATAACCATTTTTAAATAATGATATATATATATATTAAAAATGATAATAATAATAATAATAATAATACTAATAATAATAATAATAATAATAATAATAATAATAATAATAATAATAATAATTGGATAATAATAATAATAATACTAATTATAACTTTAACGGTAATAACGATAGTAATAATAAAAAAAATACAATTTTTAATGATAAATCTCTTTTATTGATAAAGATAATAATAATCATAATAATAAGATAAAACTAGAACGACGATAAAAACGACGATAATCATAATCATTTTTAATAAAAATATCGAAAATTCAATTGATTATAACTTCTAATCCGTTCATCGAAACCATTCGATATCTAAAGGAAAAGTTCTTAATTTTTCGCTAGCTTTCCAAGGACATGCATATCTTATACCTTCTCTCAACCACAAGTGTAACTAATTCAAGATTCAACCTAACCTGTCTAAGGGCAATATCAAAAGTACAAGCATGCATAATCCTAAATACTCGAGCACTAGTCAGGGATACACTATTAGTATGTAAAAGTTAAATTATGAGTACTCACGTATCAATATTGAGATTCAATATTGCAGGAAAGGTACGTAGATGCAACGGAAATGATAAACACTATATTGACCTCACGAGCATACCCATGAACCATACTCAATCACCTCCATAGTTATAACCCATAATTTCCTTAATCCTATCCTACTCGAAAAACAATTTCGAAACCACTCGGACAGCACTCCGTCGTAATATTTTATGTATACTAATAATATCTAGAAATAATATGGAGTAATACATATATGTAAATCGATTGAGAGAGTTTAGAGAAAAATATTTTCAAGTTTCTATGAAATAATGAAACCTATTGAATTCTATTTATAATAGATTTTTGAATTATTAAAGTATGAATTATTAAAGTGAATTATTAAAGTATGAATTATTAAAGTGAATTATTAAAGTATGAATTATTAAAGTGAATTATTAAAGTATGAATTATTAAAGTGAATTATTAAAGTATGAATTATTAAAGTGAATTATTAAAGTTAAAGTAAAGTAAAAATAAAGTAAAGGTAAAGTTTAAGTATAGTAAAAGTATAAAACTATGTACGTATAATACGCGTATAAATATATATAATATTAATTTAAATCGTTATATATATTTAATAAAATAAAATATAAATATCGTTATCTTTATCTTTATCATACTAATTAAGTAGTGAGTTGTCAAAAGTGGTTCTAGATATTTATAAAAGTTATATACATTTTAATAATAAAGTTCTTTTTAAACTGAAAACGTTTTTGTACGTTTGAAACTAAATAGATCAATCGAGTCTTTATGAGATTCAATCTTCCACTATCCTTTGTCTAGTTCTCAATGATTGACAATTTGTTCTTATTTATAAATCACTTTACCATTTCTCGAATATTGTTAAAATGGAAAGATTTCTCAAATCAACGTAGGCCTTTCAACAGAGACTTGTAATCATAATTCAATATATCTGATAATTCAATCATTTGATCTTATCTTCTAATTCCATTGATAAACATTTTGAAACAGATACAATCATATAAAGTATTTAATCTAATATTTTTTTTTCGTTTCAAGTTATAATATATATACACATATACATATATAATCATATTCATTTAATGGTTCGTGAATCGTTGGAACTTGGTAGAGGTTGAATGAATGTATGAACATAGTTTAAAATTCTTGAAATTTAACTTAACAAATATTGCTTATCGTGTCGGAAACATATAAAGATTAATATATTTAGTTAACATGTTTTTATTATAAGTATGTATCTCATTAGGTATTTTAACAATGAGTTATATATATAAAAATGAGACTATTAATTTAAGAAACTCGAAAACGATATATATAACGATTATCGTTATAACAACGTTTTACTAGGTACATATGAATCATATTAAGATATTGATACACTTGGTTAATTATGTTAAATGATAAGTAAATATATTATTAAGTGTATTAACAATGAAATACATATGTAAAAATAAGACTACTAACTTAATGATTTCGAAACGAGACATATATGTAACGATTATCGTTGTAACGACATTTAACTGTATATACATCATACTAAGATATATTATATATCATAATATCATGATAATATAATAATTTAACATCTCATTTTTTATAATAAACAATGGGTTAACAACATTCAACAAGATCGTTAACCTAAAGGTTTCAAAACAACACTTACATGTAACGACTAACGATGACTTAACGACTCAGTTAAAATGTATATACATGTAGTGTTTTAATATGTATTTATACACTTTTGAAAGACTTCAATACACTTATCAAAATACTTCTACTTACCAAAAATGCTTACAATTACATCCTCGTTCAGTTTCATCAACAATTCTACTCGTATGCACCCGTATTTGTACTCGTACAATACACAGCTTTTAGATGTATGAACTATTGGTATATACACTCCAATGATCAGCTCTTAGCAGCCCATGTGAGTCACCTAACATATGT